>NW_027621939.1:417500-427500 GCF_965140285.1 Lepidochelys kempii | reverse complement strand
GGGGGCAGGAACCGGGTTGACCTGGTGGCCGGAGGAGAATTAAGTCCGGGGCCGCGGGGCAGGGGCACCCGGACGCAGCGGGGTCCGCCCGGCCACAGCCCGCGGGGGCAGGAACCGGGTTGACCTGGTGGCCGGAGGAGAATTAAGCCCGGGGCCCCGGGGCAGGGGCACCCGGACGGAGCGGGGTCCGCCCGGCCACAGCCCGCGGGGGCAGGAACCGGGTTGACCTGGTGGCCGGAGGAGAATTAAGCCCGGGGCCCCGGGGCAGGGGCACCCGGACGGAGCGGGGTCCGCCCGGCCCCAGCCCGCGGGGGCAGGAACCGGGTTGACCTGGTGGCCGGAGGAGAATTAAGCCCGGGGCCCCGGGGCAGGGGCACCCGGACGGAGCGGGGTCCGCCCGGCCCCAGCCCGCGGGGGCAGGAACCGGGTTGACCTGGTGGCCGGAGGAGTATTAAGCCCGGGGCAGGGGCACCCGGACGGAGCGGGGTCCGCCCGGCCACAGCCCGCGGGGGCAGGAACCGGGTTGACCTGGTGGCCGGAGGAGTATTAAGCCCGGGGCAGGGGCACCCGGACGGAGCGGGGTCCGCCCGGCCCCAGCCCGCGGGGGCAGGAACCGGGTTGACCTGGTGGCCGGAGGAGAATTAAGCCCGGGGCCCCGGGGCAGGGGCACCCGGACGGAGCGGGGTCCGCCCGGCCCCAGCCCGCGGGGGCAGGAACCGGGTTGACCTGGTGGCCGGAGGAGAATTAAGCCCGGGGCCCCGGGGCAGGGGCACCCGGACGGAGCGGGGTCCGCCCGGCCCCAGCCCGCGGGGGTAGGAACCGGGTTGACCTGGTGGCCGGAGGAGAATTAAGCCCGGGGCCCCGGGGCAGGGGCACCCGGACGGAGCGGGGTCCGCCCGGCCCCAGCCCGCGGGGGCAGGAACCGGGTTGACCTGGTGGCCGGAGGAGAATTAAGCCCGGGGCCCCGGGGCAGGGGCACCCGGACGGAGCGGGGTCCGCCCGGCCCCAGCCCGCGGGGGCAGGAACCGGGTTGACCTGGTGGCCGGAGGAGAATTAAGCCCGGGGCCCCGGGGCAGGGGCACACGGACGGAGCGGGGTCCGCCCGGCCCCAGCCCGCGGGGGCAGGAACCGGGTTGACCTGGTGGCCGGAGGAGTATTAAGCCCGGGGCCCCGGGGCAGGGGCACCCGGACGGAGCGGGGTCCGCCCGGCCCCAGCCCGCGGGGGCAGGAACCGGGTTGACCTGGTGGCCGGAGGAGAATTAAGTCCGGGGCCGCGGGGCAGGGGCACCCGGACGCAGCGGGGTCCGCCCGGCCACAGCCCGCGGGGGCAGGAACCGGGTTGACCTGGTGGCCGGAGGAGAATTAAGCCCGGGGCCCCGGGGCAGGGGCACCCGGACGGAGCGGGGTCCGCCCGGCCACAGCCCGCGGGGGCAGGAACCGGGTTGACCTGGTGGCCGGAGGAGAATTAAGCCCGGGGCCCCGGGGCAGGGGCACCCGGACGGAGCGGGGTCCGCCCGGCCCCAGCCCGCGGGGGCAGGAACCGGGTTGACCTGGTGGCCGGAGGAGAATTAAGCCCGGGGCCCCGGAGCAGGGGCACCCGGACGCAGCGGGGTCCGCCCGGCCACAGCCCGCGGGGGCAGGAACCGGGTTGACCTGGTGGCCAAAAAGCAAACCGGCCACCAGGTAAACCCGTTCAAAGTATAGGGTTGACCTGGTGGCCGAACAGCAAACCGGCCACCAGGTAAACCCGTTCAAAGTATAGGGTTGACCTGGTGGCCGAAAAGCAAACCGGCCACCAGGTAAACCCGTTCAAAGTACAGGGTTGACCTGGTGGCCGAAAAACAAACCGGCCACCAGGTCAACCCGTTCAAAGTATAGGGTTGACCTGGTGGCCGAAAAGCAAACCGGCCACCAGGTAAACCCCTTTCAAAGTATAGGGTTGACCTGGTGGCCGAAAAGCAAAGCGGCCACCAGGTAAACCCGTTCAAAGTATAGGGTTGACCTGGTGGCCGAAAAGCAAAGCGGCCACCAGGTCAACCCGTTCAAAGTATAGGGTTGACCTGGTGGCCGAAAAGCAAACCGGCCACCAGGTCAACCCATTGAAAGTATAGGGTTGACCTGGTGGCCGGACGGGAAGGAAGCCCCGAGCCCCGGGGCAGGGGGACCCGGGTGGAGTGGGGTCCGTCCGGCTCCAGGCCGCGGGGGAGGCTCCGGGTTGACCTGGTGTCCGGACGGGAACGAAGCCCCGACCCCGTGGCAGGGGGACCCGCACGGAGAAGGCGTCCGACCGGCCCCAGCTCGCGCTGCAGGCTCCGGGTTGACCTGGTGACTCCCCTGCCTCGGGTGGCCCCGATCCTTTTTTTTCCGTTTTTTTTTTTTTTCCGTTTTTTGGCCGGAGAGTGGTCGGGATGGCCCCCCGGCACCCCTTTTGTGGTCGTTGAAAATTTTGTTTCAGACTTCCAGGGGCCCGATCCCTGACCGAGGCGTTTCAGGCTGGCCTGGCGGACTTCTCTGCACAGGCTCCGGATTGACCCGGTGACTCCCCTGCCTCGGGTGGGCCCGATCCTTTTTTCCGCTTTTTTTTTTTTTTTTTTTTTGGGGTCCGGAGAGTGGTCTGGATGCCCCCCCAGAACCCCTTTTGCGGTCGTTGAAATTTTTTTTTTCAGACTTCCAGGGTCCCGATCCCTGACCACGGCGTCGCAGGCTAGCCTGGGAGACTTGTCTGGCGAGGGCAGGCACAGGGTTGACAAGGTGTCCGGACGGGAAGGAAGCCCCGAGCCCCGGGGCACGGGTACCCGGCCTGAGCGGGGTCCGTCCGGCCCCAGCCCGCGGGGGAGGCTCCGGGTTGACCTGGTGTCCGGACGGGAAGGAAGCCCCGAGCCCGGGGCAAGGGGACCCGGGCGGAGCGGGGTCTGTCCGGCTCCAGCCCGCGGGGGAGGCTCCGGGTTGACCTGGTGTCCGGACGGGAAGGAAGCCCCGATCCCGGGGCAAGGGGACCCGGACGGAGCGGTATCCGCCGAGCCCCAGCCCGCGGGGGCAGGAACCGGGTTGACCTGGTGGCCGAAAAGCAAACCGGCCACCAGGTCAACCCGTTCAAAGTATAGGGTTGACCTGGTGGCCGAAAAGCAAACCGGCCACCAGGTCAACCCATTGAAAGTATAGGGTTGACCTGGTGGCCGAAAAACAAACCGGCCACCAGGTCAACCCGTTCAAAGTATAGGGTTGACCTGGTGGCCGAAAAGCAAACCGGCCACCAGGTCAACCCATTGAAAGTATAGGGTTGACCTGGTGGCCGGACGGGAAGGAAGCCCCGAGCCCCGGGGCAGGGGGACCCGGGTGGAGTGGGGTCCGTCCGGCTCCAGCCCGCGGGGGAGGCTCCGGGTTGACCTGGTGTCCGGACGGGAACGAAGCCCCGACCCCGTGGCAGGGGGACCCGCACGGAGAAGGCGTCCGACCGGCCCCAGCTCGCGCTGCAGGCTCCGGGTTGACCTGGTGACTCCCCTGCCTCGGGTGGCCCCGATCCTTTTTTTCCGTTTTTTTTTTTTTCCGTTTTTTGGCCGGAGAGTGGTCGGGATGCCCCCCCGGCACCCCTTTTGTGGTCGTTGAAAATTTTGTTTCAGACTTCCAGGGGCCCGATCCCTGACCGGGGCGTTTCAGGCTGGCCTGGCGGACTTCTCTGCACAGGCTCCGGATTGACCCGGTGACTCCCCTGCCTCGGGTGGGCCCGATCCTTTTTTCCGTTTTTTTTTTTTTGGGTCCGGAGAGTGGTCTGGATGCCCCCCCAGAACCCCTTTTGGGGTCGGTGAAAAATTTTTTTCAGACTTCCAGGGTCCCGATCCCTGACCACGGCGCCGCAGGCTGGTCTGGGGGACTTATCTGGCGAGGGCAGGCACAGAGTTGACATGGTGTCCGGACGGGAAGGAAGCCCCGAGCCCCGGGGCACGGGTACCCGGCCTGAGCGGGGTCCGTCCGGCCCCAGCCCGCGGTGCAGGCTCCGGGTTGACCTGGTGTCCGGAAGCCCCGAGCCCCAGGGCAGGGGTACCCGGGCTGATCGGGGTCCGTCCGGCCCCAGCCCTCGGTGCAGGCTCCGGGTTGACCTGGTGACTCCCCTGCCTCGCGTGGCCCCGATCCTTTTTTCCGGTTTTTTTTTCCTTTTTTGGCCGGAGAGTGGTCGCGATGCCTCCCCCCCGCCACCCCGTTTTGGGTCGGTGGGAAAAAAATCAGACTTCCAGGGACCCGATCCCTGGCCGCGGCGTTTCAGGCTGGCCTGGCGGACTTCTCTGCACAGGCTCCGGGTTGAACCAGTGACTCCCCTGCCTCGGGTGGGCCCGATCCTTTTTTCCGTTTTTTTTTTTTATTTATTTTTTGGCCGGAGAGTGGTAGGGATGCCTTCCCCGTCACCCCGTTTGGGGTCGGTGAAAAAAAAATTCAGACTTCCAGGGGCCCGATCCCTGGCCGCGGCGTTTCAGGCTGCCCTGGCGGACTTCTCTGCACAGGCTCCGGGTTGAACCAGTGACTCCCCTGCCTCGGGTGGGCCCGATCCTTTTTTCCGTTTTTTTTTTTTTTTTTTTTGGGGGTCCGGAGAGTGGTCTGGATGTCCCTCAGATCCCCTTTTGGGGTCGATGAAAATTTTTTAAAAAGACTTCCAGGGTCCCGATCCCTGACCACGGCATCGCAGAGTGGCCTGGGGGGCTTGTCCGGCGGGGGGCAGGCTGCGGCTTGACATGGTGTCCGGACGGAAAGGAAGCCCCGAGCCCGCGGCAGGGGGACCCGGGCGGAGCGGGGTCCGTCCGGCCCCAGCCCGCGGGGGGCAGGCTCCGGGTTGACCTGGTGTCCGGAAGCCCCGAGCCCCGGGGCAGGGGTACCCGGGCTGATCGGGGTCCGTCCGGCCCCAGCCCGCGGTGCAGGCTCCGGGTTGACCTGGTGTCCGGAAGCCCCGAGCCCCAGGGCAGGGGTACACGGGCTGATCGGGGTCCGTCCGGCCCCAGCCCGCGGTGCAGGCTCCGGGTTGACCTGGTGACTCCCCTGCCTCGGGTGGCCCCGATCCTTTTTTCCGTTTTTTTTTTTTTCATTTTTTGGCCGGAGAGTGGTAGGGATGTCTTCCCCCGCCACCCCGTTTGGGGTCGTTGAAAAAAAATTTCAGACTTCCAGGGCCCCGATCCCTGGCGGGGCGTTTCAGGCTGGCCGGCGGGACCTCTCGGGCACAGGCGCCGGGTTGACCCGCTGACTCCCCTGCCTCGGGTGGCCCCGATCCTTTTTCCCGTTTTTTTTTTTTTTCATTTTTTGGCCGGAGAGTGGTAGGGATGCCTTCCCCCGCCACCCCGTTTGGGGTCGGTGAAAAAAAATTTCAGACTTCCAGGGCCCCGATCCCTGGCGGGGCGTTTCAGGCTGGCCGGCGGGACCTCTCGGGCACAGGCGCCGGGTTGACCCGGTGACTCCCCTGCCTCGGGTGGCCCCGATCCTTTTTTCCGTTTTTTTTTTTTTTTCATTTTTTGGCCGGAGAGTGGTAGGGATGCCTTCCCCCGCCACCCCGTATGGGGTCGGTGAAAAAAAATTTCAGACTTCCAGGGCCCCGATCCCTGGCGGGGCGTTTCAGGCTGGCCGGCGGGACCTCTCGGGCACAGGCGCCGGGTTGACCCGGTGACTCCCCTGCCTCGGGTGGCCCCGATCCTTTTTTCCGTTTTTTTTTTTTTGGGTCCGGAGAGTGGTCTGGATGCCCCTCAGATCGCCTTTTGGGGTCGCTGAAAATTTTTAAAAAAGACTTCCAGGGTCCCGATCCGTGACCACGGCGTCGCAGGGTGGCCTGGGGGGCTTGTCCGGCGGGGGGCAGGCTCCGGCTTGACATGGTGTCCGGACGGGAAGGAAGCCCCGAGCCCGCGGCAGGGGGACCCGGGCGGAGCGGGGTCCGTCCGGCCCCAGCCCGCGGGGGGAAGGCTCCGGGTTGACCTGGTGTCCGGAAGCCCCGAGCCCCGGGGCAGGGGTACCCGGGCTGATCGGGGTCCGTCCGGCCCCAGCCCGCGGTGCAGGCTCCGGGTTGACCTGGTGTCCGGAAGCCCCGAGCCCCAGGGCAGGGGTACCCGGGCTGATCGGGGTCCGTCCGGCCCCAGCCCGCGGTGCAGGCTCCGGGTTGACCTGGTGTCCGGAAGCCCCGAGCCCCAGGGCAGGGGTACCCGGGCTGATCGCTGTCCGTCCGGCCCCAGCCCGCGGTGCAGGCTCCGGGTTGACCTGGTGACTCCCCTGCCTCGGGTGGCCCCGATCCTTTTTTCCGTTTTTTTTTTTTTTTCATTTTTTGGCCGGAGAGTGGTAGGGATGCCTTCCCCCGCCACCCCGTTTGGGGTCGGTGAAAAAAAATTTCAGACTTCCAGGGCCCCGATCCCTGGCGGGGCGTTTCAGGCTGGCCGGCGGGACCTCTCGGGCACAGGCGCCGGGTTGACCCGGTGACTCCCCTGCCTCGGGTGGCCCCGATTCTTTTTTCCGTTTTTTTTTTTTTTTTCATTTTTTGGCCGGAGAGTGGTAGGGATGCCTTCCCCCGCCACCCCGTATGGGGTCGGTGAAAAAAAATTTCAGACTTCCAGGGCCCCGATCCCTGGCGGGGCGTTTCAGGCTGGCCGGCGGGACCTCTCGGGCACAGGCGCCGGGTTGACCCGGTGACTCCCCTGCCTCGGGTGGCCCCGATCCTTTTTTCCGTTTTTTTTTTTTTTTCATTTTTTGGCCGGAGAGTGGTAGGGATGCCTTCCCCCGCCACCCCGTTTGGGGTCGGTGAAAAAAAATTTCAGACTTCCAGGGCCCCGATCCCTGGCGGGGCGTTTCAGGCTGGCCGGCGGGACCTCTCGGGCACAGGCGCCGGGTTGACCCGGTGACTCACCTGCCTCGGGTGGCCCCGATCCTTTTTTCCGTTTTTTTTTTTTTTTCATTTTTTGGCCGGAGAGTGGTAGGGATGCCTTCCCCCGCCACCCCGTTTGGGGTCGGTGAAAAAAAATTTCAGACTTCCAGGGCCCCGATCCCTGGCGGGGCGTTTCAGGCTGGCCGGCGGGACCTCTCGGGCACAGGCGCCGGGTTGACCCGGTGACTCCCCCTGCCTCGGGTGGCCCCGATCCTTTTTTCCGTTTTTTTTTTTTTTTCATTTTTTGGCCGGAGAGTGGTAGGGATGCCTTCCCCCGCCACCCCGTTTGGGGTCGGTGAAAAAAAATTTCAGACTTCCAGGGCCCCGATCCCTGGCGGGGCGTTTCAGGCTGGCCGGCGGGACCTCTCGGGCACAGGCGCCGGGTTGACCCGGTGACTCCCCTGCCTCGGGTGGCCCCGATCCTTTTTTCCGTTTTTTTTTTTTTTTCATTTTTTGGCCGGAGAGTGGTAGGGATGCCTTCCCCCGCCACCCCGTTTGGGGTCGGTGAAAAAAAATTTCAGACTTCCAGGGCCCCGATCCCTGGCGGGGCGTTTCAGGCTGGCCGGCGGGACCTCTCGGGCACAGGCGCCGGGTTGACCCGGTGACTCCCCTGCCTCGGGTGGCCCCGATCCTTTTTTCCGTTTTTTTTTTTTTTGGGTCCGGAGAGTGTTCTGGATGCCCCTCAGATCGCCTTTTGGGGTCGCTGAAAATTTTTAAAAAAGACTTCCAGGGTCCCGATCCGTGACCACGGCGTCGCAGGGTGGCCTGGGGGGCTTGTCCGGCGGGGGGCAGGCTGCGGCTTGACATGGTGTCCGGACGGGAAGGAAGCCCCGAGCCCGCGGCAGGGGGACCCGGGCGGAGCGGGGTCCGTCCGGCCCCAGCCCGCGGGGGGCAGGCTCCGGGTTGACCTGGTGTCCGGAAGCCCCGAGCCCCGGGGCAGGGGTACCCGGGCTGATCGGGGTCCGTCCGGCTCCAGCCCGCGGTGCAGGCTCCGGGTTGACCTGGTGTCCGGAAGCCCCGAGCCCCAGGGCAGGGGTACCCGGGCTGATCGGGGTCCGTCCGGCCCCAGCCCGCGGTGCAGGCTCCGGGTTGACCTGGTGTCCGGAAGCCCCGAGCCCCAGGGCAGGGGTACCCGGGCTGATCGGGGTCCGTCCGGCCCCAGCCCGCGGTGCAGGCTCCGGGTTGACCTGGTGACTCCCCTGCCTCGGGTGGCCCCGATCCTTTTTTCCGTTTTTTTTTTTTTTCATTTTTTGGCCGGAGAGTGGTAGGGATGCCTTCCCCCGCCACCCCGTTTGGGGTCGGTGAAAAAAAATTTCAGACTTCCAGGGCCCCGATCCCTGGCGGGGCGTTTCAGGCTGGCCGGCGGGACCTCTCGGGCACAGGCGCCGGGTTGACCCGGTGACTCCCCTGCCTCGGGTGGGCCCGATCCTTTTTTCCGAGGTTTTTTTCCTTTTCGGCCGGAGAGTGCTCTGGATGCCCCCCCAGCACCCCTTTGGCGGTCGGTGAAATTTTTTTTTTTAGACCTCCAGGGGCCCGATCCCTGGCCGCGGCGTCGCAGGCTGGCCTGGAGGAGCTCTCCTGCGGGTACAGGGTCCGGGTTGACCCGGTGACTCCCCTGCCTCGGGTGGGCCCGATCCTTTTTTCCGTTTTTTTTTTTTTTTTTCCCGGAGAGTGGTCTGGGTGTCCCCCCAGCACCCCTTTGGGGGTCGGTGAAAATTTTTTTTTCCGACTTCCAGGGGCCCGATCCACGGCCGCGGCGTCGCAGGCTGGCCTGGTGGCCTTCTCTCGCTCCGGCCGCGGATGGCGAGACGCTCGGCCACCAGGTCAACCCGGAGGAAAAACGGCTGAAAAAAAATCGCTAAGTCCCTGCTCGGCCACCAGGTCAACCCGGAGGAAAAACGGCTGAAAAAAATTTTCTAAGTCCCTGCTCGGCCACCAGGTCAACCCGGAGGAAAAACGGCTGAAAAAAAATCGCTAAGTCCCTGCTCGGCCACCAGGTCAACCCGGAGGAAAAACGGCTGAAAAAAATTTTCTAAGTCCCTGCTCGGCCACCAGGTCAACCCGGAGGAAAAACGGCTGAAAAAAATTACTAAGTCCCTGCTCGGCCACCAGGTCAACCCGGAGGAAAAAACGGCTGAAAAAATTTCTAAGTCCCTGCTCGGCCACCAGGTCAACCCCAGGAAAAGGCTGAAAAAATGGCTAAGTCCCTGCTCGGCCACCAGGTCAACCCCAGGAAAAGGCTGAAAAAATGGCTAAGTCCCTGCTCGGCCACCAGGTCAACCCCAGGAAAAGGCTGAAAAAATGGCTAAGTCCCTGCTCGGCCACCAGGTCAACCCCAGAAAAAGGCTGAAAAAATTTCTAAGTCCCTGCTCGGCCACCAGGTCAACCCCATTGAAAGTAACGGGTTGACCTGGTGGCCGGCAGTCTCACGGAAGTCCGGATGGGGTCGCCAAAACTCCCTTCGGCCGACCGAGGGAACCACGAGGTCGGATTGATTTTCAGATTGGTCCCGCTAAAATGGCGGTTGGATTTTTCACATAGTTCATTCCGACGGGTGCGCGGAGATTTCTGAGGACAGGTTTTTCAGAACCTCTGAGAACCAGAGATGAGCCCGGGGGACCAATCTGAGTGTTGTACCCGATCTTGCGAGGGGGGAATGGGGCACGTTGGCAGGTGGGGCGGCCCTCGGCCCTCCGTGCCCCCCCCTTTTCCGGCTCTTCTCCTCCGGGGACCCCGTCGTCCCCTCGCACCCCCGGCGCAGGCCCGGTGGCCGGGATGCGAACTCCGACTGTCGGCGCCCCCCGGAGGGAGGGGGGGCCCGCTCCCCGCTTGCCTTCCGATCGATGTGGCGCTCACCTTCGCGACGGGAAGGGCCCTTCGCGGGCCGGAGCCCTGGCGGCAGGGGGCCTCCGGCGTTCAGGCGGATTTGGGTCCCGCTTCCCCTTTGCGTTCCCCGACCCCGGGGCCGATTGGGACTTGCCTCCTTGGGGAGAGAGTGGGGGGGGGGGCGGGCGCGTGCCCGGCGCCCCCCCCCCCGTGCCGTGGGTGTTGCCGGCCGGCTGAGATCTCCGCCGCGCGAGGTCGAGCGGCTCCGGCAGCCCACCCAGGGGTCCGAAA
>NW_027621939.1:395000-405000 GCF_965140285.1 Lepidochelys kempii | reverse complement strand
GGAGGAGAATTAAGCCCGGGGCCCCGGGGCAGGGGCACCCGGACGGAGCGGGGTCCGCCCGGCCCCAGCCCGCGGGGGCAGGAACCGGGTTGACCTGGTGGCCGGAGGAGAATTAAGTCCGGGGCCGCGGGGCAGGGGCACCCGGACGCAGCGGGGTCCGCCCGGCCACAGCCCGCGGGGGCAGGAACCGGGTTGACCTGGTGGCCGGAGGAGAATTAAGCCCGGGGCCCCGGGGCAGGGGCACCCGGACGGAGCGGGGTCCGCCCGGCCACAGCCCGCGGGGGCAGGAACCGGGTTGACCTGGTGGCCGGAGGAGAATTAAGCCCGGGGCCCCGGGGCAGGGGCACCCGGACGGAGCGGGGTCCGCCCGGCCCCAGCCCGCGGGGGCAGGAACCGGGTTGACCTGGTGGCCGGAGGAGAATTAAGCCCGGGGCCCCGGGGCAGGGGCACCCGGACGGAGCGGGGTCCGCCCGGCCCCAGCCCGCGGGGGCAGGAACCGGGTTGACCTGGTGGCCGGAGGAGTATTAAGCCCGGGGCAGGGGCACCCGGACGGAGCGGGGTCCGCCCGGCCACAGCCCGCGGGGGCAGGAACCGGGTTGACCTGGTGGCCGGAGGAGTATTAAGCCCGGGGCAGGGGCACCCGGACGGAGCGGGGTCCGCCCGGCCCCAGCCCGCGGGGGCAGGAACCGGGTTGACCTGGTGGCCGGAGGAGAATTAAGCCCGGGGCCCCGGGGCAGGGGCACCCGGACGGAGCGGGGTCCGCCCGGCCCCAGCCCGCGGGGGCAGGAACCGGGTTGACCTGGTGGCCGGAGGAGAATTAAGCCCGGGGCCCCGGGGCAGGGGCACCCGGACGGAGCGGGGTCCGCCCGGCCCCAGCCCGCGGGGGTAGGA
Organism: Lepidochelys kempii; assembly: GCF_965140285.1. Lineage (NCBI taxonomy): Eukaryota > Metazoa > Chordata > Testudines > Cheloniidae > Lepidochelys > Lepidochelys kempii. The sequence continues at coordinate 404,109 of NW_027621939.1, read as the reverse complement.
ACCGGGTTGACCTGGTGGCCGGAGGAGAATTAAGCCCGGGGCCCCGGGGCAGGGGCACCCGGACGGAGCGGGGTCCGCCCGGCCCCAGCCCGCGGGGGCAGGAACCGGGTTGACCTGGTGGCCGGAGGAGAATTAAGCCCGGGGCCCCGGGGCAGGGGCACCCGGACGGAGCGGGGTCCGCCCGGCCCCAGCCCGCGGGGGCAGGAACCGGGTTGACCTGGTGGCCGGAGGAGAATTAAGCCCGGGGCCCCGGGGCAGGGGCACACGGACGGAGCGGGGTCCGCCCGGCCCCAGCCCGCGGGGGCAGGAACCGGGTTGACCTGGTGGCCGGAGGAGTATTAAGCCCGGGGCCCCGGGGCAGGGGCACCCGGACGGAGCGGGGTCCGCCCGGCCCCAGCCCGCGGGGGCAGGAACCGGGTTGACCTGGTGGCCGGAGGAGAATTAAGTCCGGGGCCGCGGGGCAGGGGCACCCGGACGCAGCGGGGTCCGCCCGGCCACAGCCCGCGGGGGCAGGAACCGGGTTGACCTGGTGGCCGGAGGAGAATTAAGCCCGGGGCCCCGGGGCAGGGGCACCCGGACGGAGCGGGGTCCGCCCGGCCACAGCCCGCGGGGGCAGGAACCGGGTTGACCTGGTGGCCGGAGGAGAATTAAGCCCGGGGCCCCGGGGCAGGGGCACCCGGACGGAGCGGGGTCCGCCCGGCCCCAGCCCGCGGGGGCAGGAACCGGGTTGACCTGGTGGCCGGAGGAGAATTAAGCCCGGGGCCCCGGAGCAGGGGCACCCGGACGCAGCGGGGTCCGCCCGGCCACAGCCCGCGGGGGCAGGAACCGGGTTGACCTGGTGGCCAAAAAGCAAACCGGCCACCAGGTAAACCCGTTCAAAGTATAGGGTTGACCTGGTGGCCGAACAGCAAACCGGCCACCAGGTAAACCCGTTCAAAGTATAGGGTTGACCTGGTGGCCGAAAAGCAAACCGGCCACCAGGTAAACCCGTTCAAAGTACAGGGTTGACCTGGTGGCCGAAAAACAAACCGGCCACCAGGTCAACCCGTTCAAAGTATAGGGTTGACCTGGTGGCCGAAAAGCAAACCGGCCACCAGGTAAACCCCTTTCAAAGTATAGGGTTGACCTGGTGGCCGAAAAGCAAAGCGGCCACCAGGTAAACCCGTTCAAAGTATAGGGTTGACCTGGTGGCCGAAAAGCAAAGCGGCCACCAGGTCAACCCGTTCAAAGTATAGGGTTGACCTGGTGGCCGAAAAGCAAACCGGCCACCAGGTCAACCCATTGAAAGTATAGGGTTGACCTGGTGGCCGGACGGGAAGGAAGCCCCGAGCCCCGGGGCAGGGGGACCCGGGTGGAGTGGGGTCCGTCCGGCTCCAGGCCGCGGGGGAGGCTCCGGGTTGACCTGGTGTCCGGACGGGAACGAAGCCCCGACCCCGTGGCAGGGGGACCCGCACGGAGAAGGCGTCCGACCGGCCCCAGCTCGCGCTGCAGGCTCCGGGTTGACCTGGTGACTCCCCTGCCTCGGGTGGCCCCGATCCTTTTTTTTCCGTTTTTTTTTTTTTTCCGTTTTTTGGCCGGAGAGTGGTCGGGATGGCCCCCCGGCACCCCTTTTGTGGTCGTTGAAAATTTTGTTTCAGACTTCCAGGGGCCCGATCCCTGACCGAGGCGTTTCAGGCTGGCCTGGCGGACTTCTCTGCACAGGCTCCGGATTGACCCGGTGACTCCCCTGCCTCGGGTGGGCCCGATCCTTTTTTCCGCTTTTTTTTTTTTTTTTTTTTTGGGGTCCGGAGAGTGGTCTGGATGCCCCCCCAGAACCCCTTTTGCGGTCGTTGAAATTTTTTTTTTCAGACTTCCAGGGTCCCGATCCCTGACCACGGCGTCGCAGGCTAGCCTGGGAGACTTGTCTGGCGAGGGCAGGCACAGGGTTGACAAGGTGTCCGGACGGGAAGGAAGCCCCGAGCCCCGGGGCACGGGTACCCGGCCTGAGCGGGGTCCGTCCGGCCCCAGCCCGCGGGGGAGGCTCCGGGTTGACCTGGTGTCCGGACGGGAAGGAAGCCCCGAGCCCGGGGCAAGGGGACCCGGGCGGAGCGGGGTCTGTCCGGCTCCAGCCCGCGGGGGAGGCTCCGGGTTGACCTGGTGTCCGGACGGGAAGGAAGCCCCGATCCCGGGGCAAGGGGACCCGGACGGAGCGGTATCCGCCGAGCCCCAGCCCGCGGGGGCAGGAACCGGGTTGACCTGGTGGCCGAAAAGCAAACCGGCCACCAGGTCAACCCGTTCAAAGTATAGGGTTGACCTGGTGGCCGAAAAGCAAACCGGCCACCAGGTCAACCCATTGAAAGTATAGGGTTGACCTGGTGGCCGAAAAACAAACCGGCCACCAGGTCAACCCGTTCAAAGTATAGGGTTGACCTGGTGGCCGAAAAGCAAACCGGCCACCAGGTCAACCCATTGAAAGTATAGGGTTGACCTGGTGGCCGGACGGGAAGGAAGCCCCGAGCCCCGGGGCAGGGGGACCCGGGTGGAGTGGGGTCCGTCCGGCTCCAGCCCGCGGGGGAGGCTCCGGGTTGACCTGGTGTCCGGACGGGAACGAAGCCCCGACCCCGTGGCAGGGGGACCCGCACGGAGAAGGCGTCCGACCGGCCCCAGCTCGCGCTGCAGGCTCCGGGTTGACCTGGTGACTCCCCTGCCTCGGGTGGCCCCGATCCTTTTTTTCCGTTTTTTTTTTTTTCCGTTTTTTGGCCGGAGAGTGGTCGGGATGCCCCCCCGGCACCCCTTTTGTGGTCGTTGAAAATTTTGTTTCAGACTTCCAGGGGCCCGATCCCTGACCGGGGCGTTTCAGGCTGGCCTGGCGGACTTCTCTGCACAGGCTCCGGATTGACCCGGTGACTCCCCTGCCTCGGGTGGGCCCGATCCTTTTTTCCGTTTTTTTTTTTTTGGGTCCGGAGAGTGGTCTGGATGCCCCCCCAGAACCCCTTTTGGGGTCGGTGAAAAATTTTTTTCAGACTTCCAGGGTCCCGATCCCTGACCACGGCGCCGCAGGCTGGTCTGGGGGACTTATCTGGCGAGGGCAGGCACAGAGTTGACATGGTGTCCGGACGGGAAGGAAGCCCCGAGCCCCGGGGCACGGGTACCCGGCCTGAGCGGGGTCCGTCCGGCCCCAGCCCGCGGTGCAGGCTCCGGGTTGACCTGGTGTCCGGAAGCCCCGAGCCCCAGGGCAGGGGTACCCGGGCTGATCGGGGTCCGTCCGGCCCCAGCCCTCGGTGCAGGCTCCGGGTTGACCTGGTGACTCCCCTGCCTCGCGTGGCCCCGATCCTTTTTTCCGGTTTTTTTTTCCTTTTTTGGCCGGAGAGTGGTCGCGATGCCTCCCCCCCGCCACCCCGTTTTGGGTCGGTGGGAAAAAAATCAGACTTCCAGGGACCCGATCCCTGGCCGCGGCGTTTCAGGCTGGCCTGGCGGACTTCTCTGCACAGGCTCCGGGTTGAACCAGTGACTCCCCTGCCTCGGGTGGGCCCGATCCTTTTTTCCGTTTTTTTTTTTTATTTATTTTTTGGCCGGAGAGTGGTAGGGATGCCTTCCCCGTCACCCCGTTTGGGGTCGGTGAAAAAAAAATTCAGACTTCCAGGGGCCCGATCCCTGGCCGCGGCGTTTCAGGCTGCCCTGGCGGACTTCTCTGCACAGGCTCCGGGTTGAACCAGTGACTCCCCTGCCTCGGGTGGGCCCGATCCTTTTTTCCGTTTTTTTTTTTTTTTTTTTTGGGGGTCCGGAGAGTGGTCTGGATGTCCCTCAGATCCCCTTTTGGGGTCGATGAAAATTTTTTAAAAAGACTTCCAGGGTCCCGATCCCTGACCACGGCATCGCAGAGTGGCCTGGGGGGCTTGTCCGGCGGGGGGCAGGCTGCGGCTTGACATGGTGTCCGGACGGAAAGGAAGCCCCGAGCCCGCGGCAGGGGGACCCGGGCGGAGCGGGGTCCGTCCGGCCCCAGCCCGCGGGGGGCAGGCTCCGGGTTGACCTGGTGTCCGGAAGCCCCGAGCCCCGGGGCAGGGGTACCCGGGCTGATCGGGGTCCGTCCGGCCCCAGCCCGCGGTGCAGGCTCCGGGTTGACCTGGTGTCCGGAAGCCCCGAGCCCCAGGGCAGGGGTACACGGGCTGATCGGGGTCCGTCCGGCCCCAGCCCGCGGTGCAGGCTCCGGGTTGACCTGGTGACTCCCCTGCCTCGGGTGGCCCCGATCCTTTTTTCCGTTTTTTTTTTTTTCATTTTTTGGCCGGAGAGTGGTAGGGATGTCTTCCCCCGCCACCCCGTTTGGGGTCGTTGAAAAAAAATTTCAGACTTCCAGGGCCCCGATCCCTGGCGGGGCGTTTCAGGCTGGCCGGCGGGACCTCTCGGGCACAGGCGCCGGGTTGACCCGCTGACTCCCCTGCCTCGGGTGGCCCCGATCCTTTTTCCCGTTTTTTTTTTTTTTCATTTTTTGGCCGGAGAGTGGTAGGGATGCCTTCCCCCGCCACCCCGTTTGGGGTCGGTGAAAAAAAATTTCAGACTTCCAGGGCCCCGATCCCTGGCGGGGCGTTTCAGGCTGGCCGGCGGGACCTCTCGGGCACAGGCGCCGGGTTGACCCGGTGACTCCCCTGCCTCGGGTGGCCCCGATCCTTTTTTCCGTTTTTTTTTTTTTTTCATTTTTTGGCCGGAGAGTGGTAGGGATGCCTTCCCCCGCCACCCCGTATGGGGTCGGTGAAAAAAAATTTCAGACTTCCAGGGCCCCGATCCCTGGCGGGGCGTTTCAGGCTGGCCGGCGGGACCTCTCGGGCACAGGCGCCGGGTTGACCCGGTGACTCCCCTGCCTCGGGTGGCCCCGATCCTTTTTTCCGTTTTTTTTTTTTTGGGTCCGGAGAGTGGTCTGGATGCCCCTCAGATCGCCTTTTGGGGTCGCTGAAAATTTTTAAAAAAGACTTCCAGGGTCCCGATCCGTGACCACGGCGTCGCAGGGTGGCCTGGGGGGCTTGTCCGGCGGGGGGCAGGCTCCGGCTTGACATGGTGTCCGGACGGGAAGGAAGCCCCGAGCCCGCGGCAGGGGGACCCGGGCGGAGCGGGGTCCGTCCGGCCCCAGCCCGCGGGGGGAAGGCTCCGGGTTGACCTGGTGTCCGGAAGCCCCGAGCCCCGGGGCAGGGGTACCCGGGCTGATCGGGGTCCGTCCGGCCCCAGCCCGCGGTGCAGGCTCCGGGTTGACCTGGTGTCCGGAAGCCCCGAGCCCCAGGGCAGGGGTACCCGGGCTGATCGGGGTCCGTCCGGCCCCAGCCCGCGGTGCAGGCTCCGGGTTGACCTGGTGTCCGGAAGCCCCGAGCCCCAGGGCAGGGGTACCCGGGCTGATCGCTGTCCGTCCGGCCCCAGCCCGCGGTGCAGGCTCCGGGTTGACCTGGTGACTCCCCTGCCTCGGGTGGCCCCGATCCTTTTTTCCGTTTTTTTTTTTTTTTCATTTTTTGGCCGGAGAGTGGTAGGGATGCCTTCCCCCGCCACCCCGTTTGGGGTCGGTGAAAAAAAATTTCAGACTTCCAGGGCCCCGATCCCTGGCGGGGCGTTTCAGGCTGGCCGGCGGGACCTCTCGGGCACAGGCGCCGGGTTGACCCGGTGACTCCCCTGCCTCGGGTGGCCCCGATTCTTTTTTCCGTTTTTTTTTTTTTTTTCATTTTTTGGCCGGAGAGTGGTAGGGATGCCTTCCCCCGCCACCCCGTATGGGGTCGGTGAAAAAAAATTTCAGACTTCCAGGGCCCCGATCCCTGGCGGGGCGTTTCAGGCTGGCCGGCGGGACCTCTCGGGCACAGGCGCCGGGTTGACCCGGTGACTCCCCTGCCTCGGGTGGCCCCGATCCTTTTTTCCGTTTTTTTTTTTTTTTCATTTTTTGGCCGGAGAGTGGTAGGGATGCCTTCCCCCGCCACCCCGTTTGGGGTCGGTGAAAAAAAATTTCAGACTTCCAGGGCCCCGATCCCTGGCGGGGCGTTTCAGGCTGGCCGGCGGGACCTCTCGGGCACAGGCGCCGGGTTGACCCGGTGACTCACCTGCCTCGGGTGGCCCCGATCCTTTTTTCCGTTTTTTTTTTTTTTTCATTTTTTGGCCGGAGAGTGGTAGGGATGCCTTCCCCCGCCACCCCGTTTGGGGTCGGTGAAAAAAAATTTCAGACTTCCAGGGCCCCGATCCCTGGCGGGGCGTTTCAGGCTGGCCGGCGGGACCTCTCGGGCACAGGCGCCGGGTTGACCCGGTGACTCCCCCTGCCTCGGGTGGCCCCGATCCTTTTTTCCGTTTTTTTTTTTTTTTCATTTTTTGGCCGGAGAGTGGTAGGGATGCCTTCCCCCGCCACCCCGTTTGGGGTCGGTGAAAAAAAATTTCAGACTTCCAGGGCCCCGATCCCTGGCGGGGCGTTTCAGGCTGGCCGGCGGGACCTCTCGGGCACAGGCGCCGGGTTGACCCGGTGACTCCCCTGCCTCGGGTGGCCCCGATCCTTTTTTCCGTTTTTTTTTTTTTTTCATTTTTTGGCCGGAGAGTGGTAGGGATGCCTTCCCCCGCCACCCCGTTTGGGGTCGGTGAAAAAAAATTTCAGACTTCCAGGGCCCCGATCCCTGGCGGGGCGTTTCAGGCTGGCCGGCGGGACCTCTCGGGCACAGGCGCCGGGTTGACCCGGTGACTCCCCTGCCTCGGGTGGCCCCGATCCTTTTTTCCGTTTTTTTTTTTTTTGGGTCCGGAGAGTGTTCTGGATGCCCCTCAGATCGCCTTTTGGGGTCGCTGAAAATTTTTAAAAAAGACTTCCAGGGTCCCGATCCGTGACCACGGCGTCGCAGGGTGGCCTGGGGGGCTTGTCCGGCGGGGGGCAGGCTGCGGCTTGACATGGTGTCCGGACGGGAAGGAAGCCCCGAGCCCGCGGCAGGGGGACCCGGGCGGAGCGGGGTCCGTCCGGCCCCAGCCCGCGGGGGGCAGGCTCCGGGTTGACCTGGTGTCCGGAAGCCCCGAGCCCCGGGGCAGGGGTACCCGGGCTGATCGGGGTCCGTCCGGCTCCAGCCCGCGGTGCAGGCTCCGGGTTGACCTGGTGTCCGGAAGCCCCGAGCCCCAGGGCAGGGGTACCCGGGCTGATCGGGGTCCGTCCGGCCCCAGCCCGCGGTGCAGGCTCCGGGTTGACCTGGTGTCCGGAAGCCCCGAGCCCCAGGGCAGGGGTACCCGGGCTGATCGGGGTCCGTCCGGCCCCAGCCCGCGGTGCAGGCTCCGGGTTGACCTGGTGACTCCCCTGCCTCGGGTGGCCCCGATCCTTTTTTCCGTTTTTTTTTTTTTTCATTTTTTGGCCGGAGAGTGGTAGGGATGCCTTCCCCCGCCACCCCGTTTGGGGTCGGTGAAAAAAAATTTCAGACTTCCAGGGCCCCGATCCCTGGCGGGGCGTTTCAGGCTGGCCGGCGGGACCTCTCGGGCACAGGCGCCGGGTTGACCCGGTGACTCCCCTGCCTCGGGTGGGCCCGATCCTTTTTTCCGAGGTTTTTTTCCTTTTCGGCCGGAGAGTGCTCTGGATGCCCCCCCAGCACCCCTTTGGCGGTCGGTGAAATTTTTTTTTTTAGACCTCCAGGGGCCCGATCCCTGGCCGCGGCGTCGCAGGCTGGCCTGGAGGAGCTCTCCTGCGGGTACAGGGTCCGGGTTGACCCGGTGACTCCCCTGCCTCGGGTGGGCCCGATCCTTTTTTCCGTTTTTTTTTTTTTTTTTCCCGGAGAGTGGTCTGGGTGTCCCCCCAGCACCCCTTTGGGGGTCGGTGAAAATTTTTTTTTCCGACTTCCAGGGGCCCGATCCACGGCCGCGGCGTCGCAGGCTGGCCTGGTGGCCTTCTCTCGCTCCGGCCGCGGATGGCGAGACGCTCGGCCACCAGGTCAACCCGGAGGAAAAACGGCTGAAAAAAAATCGCTAAGTCCCTGCTCGGCCACCAGGTCAACCCGGAGGAAAAACGGCTGAAAAAAATTTTCTAAGTCCCTGCTCGGCCACCAGGTCAACCCGGAGGAAAAACGGCTGAAAAAAAATCGCTAAGTCCCTGCTCGGCCACCAGGTCAACCCGGAGGAAAAACGGCTGAAAAAAATTTTCTAAGTCCCTGCTCGGCCACCAGGTCAACCCGGAGGAAAAACGGCTGAAAAAAATTACTAAGTCCCTGCTCGGCCACCAGGTCAACCCGGAGGAAAAAACGGCTGAAAAAATTTCTAAGTCCCTGCTCGGCCACCAGGTCAACCCCAGGAAAAGGCTGAAAAAATGGCTAAGTCCCTGCTCGGCCACCAGGTCAACCCCAGGAAAAGGCTGAAAAAATGGCTAAGTCCCTGCTCGGCCACCAGGTCAACCCCAGGAAAAGGCTGAAAAAATGGCTAAGTCCCTGCTCGGCCACCAGGTCAACCCCAGAAAAAGGCTGAAAAAATTTCTAAGTCCCTGCTCGGCCACCAGGTCAACCCCATTGAAAGTAACGGGTTGACCTGGTGGCCGGCAGTCTCACGGAAGTCCGGATGGGGTCGCCAAAACTCCCTTCGGCCGACCGAGGGAACCACGAGGTCGGATTGATTTTCAGATTGGTCCCGCTAAAATGGCGGTTGGATTTTTCACATAGTTCATTCCGACGGGTGCGCGGAGATTTCTGAGGACAGGTTTTTCAGAACCTCTGAGAACCAGAGATGAGCCCGGGGGACCAATCTGAGTGTTGTACCCGATCTTGCGAGGGGGGAATGGGGCACGTTGGCAGGTGGGGCGGCCCTCGGCCCTCCGTGCCCCCCCCTTTTCCGGCTCTTCTCCTCCGGGGACCCCGTCGTCCCCTCGCACCCCCGGCGCAGGCCCGGTGGCCGGGATGCGAACTCCGACTGTCGGCGCCCCCCGGAGGGAGGGGGGGCCCGCTCCCCGCTTGCCTTCCGATCGATGTGGCGCTCACCTTCGCGACGGGAAGGGCCCTTCGCGGGCCGGAGCCCTGGCGGCAGGGGGCCTCCGGCGTTCAGGCGGATTTGGGTCCCGCTTCCCCTTTGCGTTCCCCGACCCCGGGGCCGATTGGGACTTGCCTCCTTGGGGAGAGAGTGGGGGGGGGGGCGGGCGCGTGCCCGGCGCCCCCCCCCCCGTGCCGTG
>NW_027621939.1:372500-382500 GCF_965140285.1 Lepidochelys kempii | reverse complement strand
AGGGGCACCCGGACGGAGCGGGGTCCGCCCGGCCACAGCCCGCGGGGGCAGGAACCGGGTTGACCTGGTGGCCGGAGGAGAATTAAGCCCGGGGCCCCGGGGCAGGGGCACCCGGACGGAGCGGGGTCCGCCCGGCCCCAGCCCGCGGGGGCAGGAACCGGGTTGACCTGGTGGCCGGAGGAGAATTAAGTCCGGGGCCGCGGGGCAGGGGCACCCGGACGCAGCGGGGTCCGCCCGGCCACAGCCCGCGGGGGCAGGAACCGGGTTGACCTGGTGGCCGGAGGAGAATTAAGCCCGGGGCCCCGGGGCAGGGGCACCCGGACGGAGCGGGGTCCGCCCGGCCACAGCCCGCGGGGGCAGGAACCGGGTTGACCTGGTGGCCGGAGGAGAATTAAGCCCGGGGCCCCGGGGCAGGGGCACCCGGACGGAGCGGGGTCCGCCCGGCCCCAGCCCGCGGGGGCAGGAACCGGGTTGACCTGGTGGCCGGAGGAGAATTAAGCCCGGGGCCCCGGGGCAGGGGCACCCGGACGGAGCGGGGTCCGCCCGGCCCCAGCCCGCGGGGGCAGGAACCGGGTTGACCTGGTGGCCGGAGGAGTATTAAGCCCGGGGCAGGGGCACCCGGACGGAGCGGGGTCCGCCCGGCCACAGCCCGCGGGGGCAGGAACCGGGTTGACCTGGTGGCCGGAGGAGTATTAAGCCCGGGGCAGGGGCACCCGGACGGAGCGGGGTCCGCCCGGCCCCAGCCCGCGGGGGCAGGAACCGGGTTGACCTGGTGGCCGGAGGAGAATTAAGCCCGGGGCCCCGGGGCAGGGGCACCCGGACGGAGCGGGGTCCGCCCGGCCCCAGCCCGCGGGGGCAGGAACCGGGTTGACCTGGTGGCCGGAGGAGAATTAAGCCCGGGGCCCCGGGGCAGGGGCACCCGGACGGAGCGGGGTCCGCCCGGCCCCAGCCCGCGGGGGTAGGAACCGGGTTGACCTGGTGGCCGGAGGAGAATTAAGCCCGGGGCCCCGGGGCAGGGGCACCCGGACGGAGCGGGGTCCGCCCGGCCCCAGCCCGCGGGGGCAGGAACCGGGTTGACCTGGTGGCCGGAGGAGAATTAAGCCCGGGGCCCCGGGGCAGGGGCACCCGGACGGAGCGGGGTCCGCCCGGCCCCAGCCCGCGGGGGCAGGAACCGGGTTGACCTGGTGGCCGGAGGAGAATTAAGCCCGGGGCCCCGGGGCAGGGGCACACGGACGGAGCGGGGTCCGCCCGGCCCCAGCCCGCGGGGGCAGGAACCGGGTTGACCTGGTGGCCGGAGGAGTATTAAGCCCGGGGCCCCGGGGCAGGGGCACCCGGACGGAGCGGGGTCCGCCCGGCCCCAGCCCGCGGGGGCAGGAACCGGGTTGACCTGGTGGCCGGAGGAGAATTAAGTCCGGGGCCGCGGGGCAGGGGCACCCGGACGCAGCGGGGTCCGCCCGGCCACAGCCCGCGGGGGCAGGAACCGGGTTGACCTGGTGGCCGGAGGAGAATTAAGCCCGGGGCCCCGGGGCAGGGGCACCCGGACGGAGCGGGGTCCGCCCGGCCACAGCCCGCGGGGGCAGGAACCGGGTTGACCTGGTGGCCGGAGGAGAATTAAGCCCGGGGCCCCGGGGCAGGGGCACCCGGACGGAGCGGGGTCCGCCCGGCCCCAGCCCGCGGGGGCAGGAACCGGGTTGACCTGGTGGCCGGAGGAGAATTAAGCCCGGGGCCCCGGAGCAGGGGCACCCGGACGCAGCGGGGTCCGCCCGGCCACAGCCCGCGGGGGCAGGAACCGGGTTGACCTGGTGGCCAAAAAGCAAACCGGCCACCAGGTAAACCCGTTCAAAGTATAGGGTTGACCTGGTGGCCGAACAGCAAACCGGCCACCAGGTAAACCCGTTCAAAGTATAGGGTTGACCTGGTGGCCGAAAAGCAAACCGGCCACCAGGTAAACCCGTTCAAAGTACAGGGTTGACCTGGTGGCCGAAAAACAAACCGGCCACCAGGTCAACCCGTTCAAAGTATAGGGTTGACCTGGTGGCCGAAAAGCAAACCGGCCACCAGGTAAACCCCTTTCAAAGTATAGGGTTGACCTGGTGGCCGAAAAGCAAAGCGGCCACCAGGTAAACCCGTTCAAAGTATAGGGTTGACCTGGTGGCCGAAAAGCAAAGCGGCCACCAGGTCAACCCGTTCAAAGTATAGGGTTGACCTGGTGGCCGAAAAGCAAACCGGCCACCAGGTCAACCCATTGAAAGTATAGGGTTGACCTGGTGGCCGGACGGGAAGGAAGCCCCGAGCCCCGGGGCAGGGGGACCCGGGTGGAGTGGGGTCCGTCCGGCTCCAGGCCGCGGGGGAGGCTCCGGGTTGACCTGGTGTCCGGACGGGAACGAAGCCCCGACCCCGTGGCAGGGGGACCCGCACGGAGAAGGCGTCCGACCGGCCCCAGCTCGCGCTGCAGGCTCCGGGTTGACCTGGTGACTCCCCTGCCTCGGGTGGCCCCGATCCTTTTTTTTCCGTTTTTTTTTTTTTTCCGTTTTTTGGCCGGAGAGTGGTCGGGATGGCCCCCCGGCACCCCTTTTGTGGTCGTTGAAAATTTTGTTTCAGACTTCCAGGGGCCCGATCCCTGACCGAGGCGTTTCAGGCTGGCCTGGCGGACTTCTCTGCACAGGCTCCGGATTGACCCGGTGACTCCCCTGCCTCGGGTGGGCCCGATCCTTTTTTCCGCTTTTTTTTTTTTTTTTTTTTTGGGGTCCGGAGAGTGGTCTGGATGCCCCCCCAGAACCCCTTTTGCGGTCGTTGAAATTTTTTTTTTCAGACTTCCAGGGTCCCGATCCCTGACCACGGCGTCGCAGGCTAGCCTGGGAGACTTGTCTGGCGAGGGCAGGCACAGGGTTGACAAGGTGTCCGGACGGGAAGGAAGCCCCGAGCCCCGGGGCACGGGTACCCGGCCTGAGCGGGGTCCGTCCGGCCCCAGCCCGCGGGGGAGGCTCCGGGTTGACCTGGTGTCCGGACGGGAAGGAAGCCCCGAGCCCGGGGCAAGGGGACCCGGGCGGAGCGGGGTCTGTCCGGCTCCAGCCCGCGGGGGAGGCTCCGGGTTGACCTGGTGTCCGGACGGGAAGGAAGCCCCGATCCCGGGGCAAGGGGACCCGGACGGAGCGGTATCCGCCGAGCCCCAGCCCGCGGGGGCAGGAACCGGGTTGACCTGGTGGCCGAAAAGCAAACCGGCCACCAGGTCAACCCGTTCAAAGTATAGGGTTGACCTGGTGGCCGAAAAGCAAACCGGCCACCAGGTCAACCCATTGAAAGTATAGGGTTGACCTGGTGGCCGAAAAACAAACCGGCCACCAGGTCAACCCGTTCAAAGTATAGGGTTGACCTGGTGGCCGAAAAGCAAACCGGCCACCAGGTCAACCCATTGAAAGTATAGGGTTGACCTGGTGGCCGGACGGGAAGGAAGCCCCGAGCCCCGGGGCAGGGGGACCCGGGTGGAGTGGGGTCCGTCCGGCTCCAGCCCGCGGGGGAGGCTCCGGGTTGACCTGGTGTCCGGACGGGAACGAAGCCCCGACCCCGTGGCAGGGGGACCCGCACGGAGAAGGCGTCCGACCGGCCCCAGCTCGCGCTGCAGGCTCCGGGTTGACCTGGTGACTCCCCTGCCTCGGGTGGCCCCGATCCTTTTTTTCCGTTTTTTTTTTTTTCCGTTTTTTGGCCGGAGAGTGGTCGGGATGCCCCCCCGGCACCCCTTTTGTGGTCGTTGAAAATTTTGTTTCAGACTTCCAGGGGCCCGATCCCTGACCGGGGCGTTTCAGGCTGGCCTGGCGGACTTCTCTGCACAGGCTCCGGATTGACCCGGTGACTCCCCTGCCTCGGGTGGGCCCGATCCTTTTTTCCGTTTTTTTTTTTTTGGGTCCGGAGAGTGGTCTGGATGCCCCCCCAGAACCCCTTTTGGGGTCGGTGAAAAATTTTTTTCAGACTTCCAGGGTCCCGATCCCTGACCACGGCGCCGCAGGCTGGTCTGGGGGACTTATCTGGCGAGGGCAGGCACAGAGTTGACATGGTGTCCGGACGGGAAGGAAGCCCCGAGCCCCGGGGCACGGGTACCCGGCCTGAGCGGGGTCCGTCCGGCCCCAGCCCGCGGTGCAGGCTCCGGGTTGACCTGGTGTCCGGAAGCCCCGAGCCCCAGGGCAGGGGTACCCGGGCTGATCGGGGTCCGTCCGGCCCCAGCCCTCGGTGCAGGCTCCGGGTTGACCTGGTGACTCCCCTGCCTCGCGTGGCCCCGATCCTTTTTTCCGGTTTTTTTTTCCTTTTTTGGCCGGAGAGTGGTCGCGATGCCTCCCCCCCGCCACCCCGTTTTGGGTCGGTGGGAAAAAAATCAGACTTCCAGGGACCCGATCCCTGGCCGCGGCGTTTCAGGCTGGCCTGGCGGACTTCTCTGCACAGGCTCCGGGTTGAACCAGTGACTCCCCTGCCTCGGGTGGGCCCGATCCTTTTTTCCGTTTTTTTTTTTTATTTATTTTTTGGCCGGAGAGTGGTAGGGATGCCTTCCCCGTCACCCCGTTTGGGGTCGGTGAAAAAAAAATTCAGACTTCCAGGGGCCCGATCCCTGGCCGCGGCGTTTCAGGCTGCCCTGGCGGACTTCTCTGCACAGGCTCCGGGTTGAACCAGTGACTCCCCTGCCTCGGGTGGGCCCGATCCTTTTTTCCGTTTTTTTTTTTTTTTTTTTTGGGGGTCCGGAGAGTGGTCTGGATGTCCCTCAGATCCCCTTTTGGGGTCGATGAAAATTTTTTAAAAAGACTTCCAGGGTCCCGATCCCTGACCACGGCATCGCAGAGTGGCCTGGGGGGCTTGTCCGGCGGGGGGCAGGCTGCGGCTTGACATGGTGTCCGGACGGAAAGGAAGCCCCGAGCCCGCGGCAGGGGGACCCGGGCGGAGCGGGGTCCGTCCGGCCCCAGCCCGCGGGGGGCAGGCTCCGGGTTGACCTGGTGTCCGGAAGCCCCGAGCCCCGGGGCAGGGGTACCCGGGCTGATCGGGGTCCGTCCGGCCCCAGCCCGCGGTGCAGGCTCCGGGTTGACCTGGTGTCCGGAAGCCCCGAGCCCCAGGGCAGGGGTACACGGGCTGATCGGGGTCCGTCCGGCCCCAGCCCGCGGTGCAGGCTCCGGGTTGACCTGGTGACTCCCCTGCCTCGGGTGGCCCCGATCCTTTTTTCCGTTTTTTTTTTTTTCATTTTTTGGCCGGAGAGTGGTAGGGATGTCTTCCCCCGCCACCCCGTTTGGGGTCGTTGAAAAAAAATTTCAGACTTCCAGGGCCCCGATCCCTGGCGGGGCGTTTCAGGCTGGCCGGCGGGACCTCTCGGGCACAGGCGCCGGGTTGACCCGCTGACTCCCCTGCCTCGGGTGGCCCCGATCCTTTTTCCCGTTTTTTTTTTTTTTCATTTTTTGGCCGGAGAGTGGTAGGGATGCCTTCCCCCGCCACCCCGTTTGGGGTCGGTGAAAAAAAATTTCAGACTTCCAGGGCCCCGATCCCTGGCGGGGCGTTTCAGGCTGGCCGGCGGGACCTCTCGGGCACAGGCGCCGGGTTGACCCGGTGACTCCCCTGCCTCGGGTGGCCCCGATCCTTTTTTCCGTTTTTTTTTTTTTTTCATTTTTTGGCCGGAGAGTGGTAGGGATGCCTTCCCCCGCCACCCCGTATGGGGTCGGTGAAAAAAAATTTCAGACTTCCAGGGCCCCGATCCCTGGCGGGGCGTTTCAGGCTGGCCGGCGGGACCTCTCGGGCACAGGCGCCGGGTTGACCCGGTGACTCCCCTGCCTCGGGTGGCCCCGATCCTTTTTTCCGTTTTTTTTTTTTTGGGTCCGGAGAGTGGTCTGGATGCCCCTCAGATCGCCTTTTGGGGTCGCTGAAAATTTTTAAAAAAGACTTCCAGGGTCCCGATCCGTGACCACGGCGTCGCAGGGTGGCCTGGGGGGCTTGTCCGGCGGGGGGCAGGCTCCGGCTTGACATGGTGTCCGGACGGGAAGGAAGCCCCGAGCCCGCGGCAGGGGGACCCGGGCGGAGCGGGGTCCGTCCGGCCCCAGCCCGCGGGGGGAAGGCTCCGGGTTGACCTGGTGTCCGGAAGCCCCGAGCCCCGGGGCAGGGGTACCCGGGCTGATCGGGGTCCGTCCGGCCCCAGCCCGCGGTGCAGGCTCCGGGTTGACCTGGTGTCCGGAAGCCCCGAGCCCCAGGGCAGGGGTACCCGGGCTGATCGGGGTCCGTCCGGCCCCAGCCCGCGGTGCAGGCTCCGGGTTGACCTGGTGTCCGGAAGCCCCGAGCCCCAGGGCAGGGGTACCCGGGCTGATCGCTGTCCGTCCGGCCCCAGCCCGCGGTGCAGGCTCCGGGTTGACCTGGTGACTCCCCTGCCTCGGGTGGCCCCGATCCTTTTTTCCGTTTTTTTTTTTTTTTCATTTTTTGGCCGGAGAGTGGTAGGGATGCCTTCCCCCGCCACCCCGTTTGGGGTCGGTGAAAAAAAATTTCAGACTTCCAGGGCCCCGATCCCTGGCGGGGCGTTTCAGGCTGGCCGGCGGGACCTCTCGGGCACAGGCGCCGGGTTGACCCGGTGACTCCCCTGCCTCGGGTGGCCCCGATTCTTTTTTCCGTTTTTTTTTTTTTTTTCATTTTTTGGCCGGAGAGTGGTAGGGATGCCTTCCCCCGCCACCCCGTATGGGGTCGGTGAAAAAAAATTTCAGACTTCCAGGGCCCCGATCCCTGGCGGGGCGTTTCAGGCTGGCCGGCGGGACCTCTCGGGCACAGGCGCCGGGTTGACCCGGTGACTCCCCTGCCTCGGGTGGCCCCGATCCTTTTTTCCGTTTTTTTTTTTTTTTCATTTTTTGGCCGGAGAGTGGTAGGGATGCCTTCCCCCGCCACCCCGTTTGGGGTCGGTGAAAAAAAATTTCAGACTTCCAGGGCCCCGATCCCTGGCGGGGCGTTTCAGGCTGGCCGGCGGGACCTCTCGGGCACAGGCGCCGGGTTGACCCGGTGACTCACCTGCCTCGGGTGGCCCCGATCCTTTTTTCCGTTTTTTTTTTTTTTTCATTTTTTGGCCGGAGAGTGGTAGGGATGCCTTCCCCCGCCACCCCGTTTGGGGTCGGTGAAAAAAAATTTCAGACTTCCAGGGCCCCGATCCCTGGCGGGGCGTTTCAGGCTGGCCGGCGGGACCTCTCGGGCACAGGCGCCGGGTTGACCCGGTGACTCCCCCTGCCTCGGGTGGCCCCGATCCTTTTTTCCGTTTTTTTTTTTTTTTCATTTTTTGGCCGGAGAGTGGTAGGGATGCCTTCCCCCGCCACCCCGTTTGGGGTCGGTGAAAAAAAATTTCAGACTTCCAGGGCCCCGATCCCTGGCGGGGCGTTTCAGGCTGGCCGGCGGGACCTCTCGGGCACAGGCGCCGGGTTGACCCGGTGACTCCCCTGCCTCGGGTGGCCCCGATCCTTTTTTCCGTTTTTTTTTTTTTTTCATTTTTTGGCCGGAGAGTGGTAGGGATGCCTTCCCCCGCCACCCCGTTTGGGGTCGGTGAAAAAAAATTTCAGACTTCCAGGGCCCCGATCCCTGGCGGGGCGTTTCAGGCTGGCCGGCGGGACCTCTCGGGCACAGGCGCCGGGTTGACCCGGTGACTCCCCTGCCTCGGGTGGCCCCGATCCTTTTTTCCGTTTTTTTTTTTTTTGGGTCCGGAGAGTGTTCTGGATGCCCCTCAGATCGCCTTTTGGGGTCGCTGAAAATTTTTAAAAAAGACTTCCAGGGTCCCGATCCGTGACCACGGCGTCGCAGGGTGGCCTGGGGGGCTTGTCCGGCGGGGGGCAGGCTGCGGCTTGACATGGTGTCCGGACGGGAAGGAAGCCCCGAGCCCGCGGCAGGGGGACCCGGGCGGAGCGGGGTCCGTCCGGCCCCAGCCCGCGGGGGGCAGGCTCCGGGTTGACCTGGTGTCCGGAAGCCCCGAGCCCCGGGGCAGGGGTACCCGGGCTGATCGGGGTCCGTCCGGCTCCAGCCCGCGGTGCAGGCTCCGGGTTGACCTGGTGTCCGGAAGCCCCGAGCCCCAGGGCAGGGGTACCCGGGCTGATCGGGGTCCGTCCGGCCCCAGCCCGCGGTGCAGGCTCCGGGTTGACCTGGTGTCCGGAAGCCCCGAGCCCCAGGGCAGGGGTACCCGGGCTGATCGGGGTCCGTCCGGCCCCAGCCCGCGGTGCAGGCTCCGGGTTGACCTGGTGACTCCCCTGCCTCGGGTGGCCCCGATCCTTTTTTCCGTTTTTTTTTTTTTTCATTTTTTGGCCGGAGAGTGGTAGGGATGCCTTCCCCCGCCACCCCGTTTGGGGTCGGTGAAAAAAAATTTCAGACTTCCAGGGCCCCGATCCCTGGCGGGGCGTTTCAGGCTGGCCGGCGGGACCTCTCGGGCACAGGCGCCGGGTTGACCCGGTGACTCCCCTGCCTCGGGTGGGCCCGATCCTTTTTTCCGAGGTTTTTTTCCTTTTCGGCCGGAGAGTGCTCTGGATGCCCCCCCAGCACCCCTTTGGCGGTCGGTGAAATTTTTTTTTTTAGACCTCCAGGGGCCCGATCCCTGGCCGCGGCGTCGCAGGCTGGCCTGGAGGAGCTCTCCTGCGGGTACAGGGTCCGGGTTGACCCGGTGACTCCCCTGCCTCGGGTGGGCCCGATCCTTTTTTCCGTTTTTTTTTTTTTTTTTCCCGGAGAGTGGTCTGGGTGTCCCCCCAGCACCCCTTTGGGGGTCGGTGAAAATTTTTTTTTCCGACTTCCAGGGGCCCGATCCACGGCCGCGGCGTCGCAGGCTGGCCTGGTGGCCTTCTCTCGCTCCGGCCGCGGATGGCGAGACGCTCGGCCACCAGGTCAACCCGGAGGAAAAACGGCTGAAAAAAAATCGCTAAGTCCCTGCTCGGCCACCAGGTCAACCCGGAGGAAAAACGGCTGAAAAAAATTTTCTAAGTCCCTGCTCGGCCACCAGGTCAACCCGGAGGAAAAACGGCTGAAAAAAAATCGCTAAGTCCCTGCTCGGCCACCAGGTCAACCCGGAGGAAAAACGGCTGAAAAAAATTTTCTAAGTCCCTGCTCGGCCACCAGGTCAACCCGGAGGAAAAACGGCTGAAAAAAATTACTAAGTCCCTGCTCGGCCACCAGGTCAACCCGGAGGAAAAAACGGCTGAAAAAATTTCTAAGTCCCTGCTCGGCCACCAGGTCAACCCCAGGAAAAGGCTGAAAAAATGGCTAAGTCCCTGCTCGGCCACCAGGTCAACCCCAGGAAAAGGCTGAAAAAATGGCTAAGTCCCTGCTCGGCCACCAGGTCAACCCCAGGAAAAGGCTGAAAAAATGGCTAAGTCCCTGCTCGGCCACCAGGTCAACCCCAGAAAAAGGCTGAAAAAATTTCTAAGTCCCTGCTCGGCCACCAGGTCAACCCCATTGAAAGTAACGGGTTGACCTGGTGGCCGGCAGTCTCACGGAAGTCCGGATGGGGTCGCCAAAACTCCCTTCGGCCGACCGAGGGAACCACGAGGTCGGATTGATTTTCAGATTGGTCCCGCTAAAATGGCGGTTGGATTTTTCACATAGTTCATTCCGACGGGTGCGCGGAGATTTCTGAGGACAGGTTTTTCAGAACCTCTGAGAACCAGAGATGAGCCCGGGGGACCAATCTGAGTGTTGTACCCGATCTTGCGAGGGGGGAATGGGGCACGTTGGCAGGTGGGGCGGCCCTCGGCCCTCCGTGCCCCCCCCTTTTCCGGCTCTTCTCCTCCGGGGACCCCGTCGTCCCCTCGCACCCCCGGCGCAGGCCCGGTGGCCGGGATGCGAACTCCGACTGTCGGCGCCCCCCGGAGGGAGGGGGGGCCCGCTCCCCGCTTGCCTTCCGATCGATGTGGCGCTCACCTTCGCGACGGGAAGGGCCCTTCGCGGGCCGGAGCCCTGGCGGCAGGGGGCCTCCGGCGTTCAGGCGGATTTGGGTCCCGCTTCCCCTTTGCGTTCCCCGACCCCGGGGCCGATT
>NW_027621939.1:350000-360000 GCF_965140285.1 Lepidochelys kempii | reverse complement strand
GGCCACAGCCCGCGGGGGCAGGAACCGGGTTGACCTGGTGGCCGGAGGAGAATTAAGCCCGGGGCCCCGGGGCAGGGGCACCCGGACGGAGCGGGGTCCGCCCGGCCACAGCCCGCGGGGGCAGGAACCGGGTTGACCTGGTGGCCGGAGGAGAATTAAGCCCGGGGCCCCGGGGCAGGGGCACCCGGACGGAGCGGGGTCCGCCCGGCCCCAGCCCGCGGGGGCAGGAACCGGGTTGACCTGGTGGCCGGAGGAGAATTAAGTCCGGGGCCGCGGGGCAGGGGCACCCGGACGCAGCGGGGTCCGCCCGGCCACAGCCCGCGGGGGCAGGAACCGGGTTGACCTGGTGGCCGGAGGAGAATTAAGCCCGGGGCCCCGGGGCAGGGGCACCCGGACGGAGCGGGGTCCGCCCGGCCACAGCCCGCGGGGGCAGGAACCGGGTTGACCTGGTGGCCGGAGGAGAATTAAGCCCGGGGCCCCGGGGCAGGGGCACCCGGACGGAGCGGGGTCCGCCCGGCCCCAGCCCGCGGGGGCAGGAACCGGGTTGACCTGGTGGCCGGAGGAGAATTAAGCCCGGGGCCCCGGGGCAGGGGCACCCGGACGGAGCGGGGTCCGCCCGGCCCCAGCCCGCGGGGGCAGGAACCGGGTTGACCTGGTGGCCGGAGGAGTATTAAGCCCGGGGCAGGGGCACCCGGACGGAGCGGGGTCCGCCCGGCCACAGCCCGCGGGGGCAGGAACCGGGTTGACCTGGTGGCCGGAGGAGTATTAAGCCCGGGGCAGGGGCACCCGGACGGAGCGGGGTCCGCCCGGCCCCAGCCCGCGGGGGCAGGAACCGGGTTGACCTGGTGGCCGGAGGAGAATTAAGCCCGGGGCCCCGGGGCAGGGGCACCCGGACGGAGCGGGGTCCGCCCGGCCCCAGCCCGCGGGGGCAGGAACCGGGTTGACCTGGTGGCCGGAGGAGAATTAAGCCCGGGGCCCCGGGGCAGGGGCACCCGGACGGAGCGGGGTCCGCCCGGCCCCAGCCCGCGGGGGTAGGAACCGGGTTGACCTGGTGGCCGGAGGAGAATTAAGCCCGGGGCCCCGGGGCAGGGGCACCCGGACGGAGCGGGGTCCGCCCGGCCCCAGCCCGCGGGGGCAGGAACCGGGTTGACCTGGTGGCCGGAGGAGAATTAAGCCCGGGGCCCCGGGGCAGGGGCACCCGGACGGAGCGGGGTCCGCCCGGCCCCAGCCCGCGGGGGCAGGAACCGGGTTGACCTGGTGGCCGGAGGAGAATTAAGCCCGGGGCCCCGGGGCAGGGGCACACGGACGGAGCGGGGTCCGCCCGGCCCCAGCCCGCGGGGGCAGGAACCGGGTTGACCTGGTGGCCGGAGGAGTATTAAGCCCGGGGCCCCGGGGCAGGGGCACCCGGACGGAGCGGGGTCCGCCCGGCCCCAGCCCGCGGGGGCAGGAACCGGGTTGACCTGGTGGCCGGAGGAGAATTAAGTCCGGGGCCGCGGGGCAGGGGCACCCGGACGCAGCGGGGTCCGCCCGGCCACAGCCCGCGGGGGCAGGAACCGGGTTGACCTGGTGGCCGGAGGAGAATTAAGCCCGGGGCCCCGGGGCAGGGGCACCCGGACGGAGCGGGGTCCGCCCGGCCACAGCCCGCGGGGGCAGGAACCGGGTTGACCTGGTGGCCGGAGGAGAATTAAGCCCGGGGCCCCGGGGCAGGGGCACCCGGACGGAGCGGGGTCCGCCCGGCCCCAGCCCGCGGGGGCAGGAACCGGGTTGACCTGGTGGCCGGAGGAGAATTAAGCCCGGGGCCCCGGAGCAGGGGCACCCGGACGCAGCGGGGTCCGCCCGGCCACAGCCCGCGGGGGCAGGAACCGGGTTGACCTGGTGGCCAAAAAGCAAACCGGCCACCAGGTAAACCCGTTCAAAGTATAGGGTTGACCTGGTGGCCGAACAGCAAACCGGCCACCAGGTAAACCCGTTCAAAGTATAGGGTTGACCTGGTGGCCGAAAAGCAAACCGGCCACCAGGTAAACCCGTTCAAAGTACAGGGTTGACCTGGTGGCCGAAAAACAAACCGGCCACCAGGTCAACCCGTTCAAAGTATAGGGTTGACCTGGTGGCCGAAAAGCAAACCGGCCACCAGGTAAACCCCTTTCAAAGTATAGGGTTGACCTGGTGGCCGAAAAGCAAAGCGGCCACCAGGTAAACCCGTTCAAAGTATAGGGTTGACCTGGTGGCCGAAAAGCAAAGCGGCCACCAGGTCAACCCGTTCAAAGTATAGGGTTGACCTGGTGGCCGAAAAGCAAACCGGCCACCAGGTCAACCCATTGAAAGTATAGGGTTGACCTGGTGGCCGGACGGGAAGGAAGCCCCGAGCCCCGGGGCAGGGGGACCCGGGTGGAGTGGGGTCCGTCCGGCTCCAGGCCGCGGGGGAGGCTCCGGGTTGACCTGGTGTCCGGACGGGAACGAAGCCCCGACCCCGTGGCAGGGGGACCCGCACGGAGAAGGCGTCCGACCGGCCCCAGCTCGCGCTGCAGGCTCCGGGTTGACCTGGTGACTCCCCTGCCTCGGGTGGCCCCGATCCTTTTTTTTCCGTTTTTTTTTTTTTTCCGTTTTTTGGCCGGAGAGTGGTCGGGATGGCCCCCCGGCACCCCTTTTGTGGTCGTTGAAAATTTTGTTTCAGACTTCCAGGGGCCCGATCCCTGACCGAGGCGTTTCAGGCTGGCCTGGCGGACTTCTCTGCACAGGCTCCGGATTGACCCGGTGACTCCCCTGCCTCGGGTGGGCCCGATCCTTTTTTCCGCTTTTTTTTTTTTTTTTTTTTTGGGGTCCGGAGAGTGGTCTGGATGCCCCCCCAGAACCCCTTTTGCGGTCGTTGAAATTTTTTTTTTCAGACTTCCAGGGTCCCGATCCCTGACCACGGCGTCGCAGGCTAGCCTGGGAGACTTGTCTGGCGAGGGCAGGCACAGGGTTGACAAGGTGTCCGGACGGGAAGGAAGCCCCGAGCCCCGGGGCACGGGTACCCGGCCTGAGCGGGGTCCGTCCGGCCCCAGCCCGCGGGGGAGGCTCCGGGTTGACCTGGTGTCCGGACGGGAAGGAAGCCCCGAGCCCGGGGCAAGGGGACCCGGGCGGAGCGGGGTCTGTCCGGCTCCAGCCCGCGGGGGAGGCTCCGGGTTGACCTGGTGTCCGGACGGGAAGGAAGCCCCGATCCCGGGGCAAGGGGACCCGGACGGAGCGGTATCCGCCGAGCCCCAGCCCGCGGGGGCAGGAACCGGGTTGACCTGGTGGCCGAAAAGCAAACCGGCCACCAGGTCAACCCGTTCAAAGTATAGGGTTGACCTGGTGGCCGAAAAGCAAACCGGCCACCAGGTCAACCCATTGAAAGTATAGGGTTGACCTGGTGGCCGAAAAACAAACCGGCCACCAGGTCAACCCGTTCAAAGTATAGGGTTGACCTGGTGGCCGAAAAGCAAACCGGCCACCAGGTCAACCCATTGAAAGTATAGGGTTGACCTGGTGGCCGGACGGGAAGGAAGCCCCGAGCCCCGGGGCAGGGGGACCCGGGTGGAGTGGGGTCCGTCCGGCTCCAGCCCGCGGGGGAGGCTCCGGGTTGACCTGGTGTCCGGACGGGAACGAAGCCCCGACCCCGTGGCAGGGGGACCCGCACGGAGAAGGCGTCCGACCGGCCCCAGCTCGCGCTGCAGGCTCCGGGTTGACCTGGTGACTCCCCTGCCTCGGGTGGCCCCGATCCTTTTTTTCCGTTTTTTTTTTTTTCCGTTTTTTGGCCGGAGAGTGGTCGGGATGCCCCCCCGGCACCCCTTTTGTGGTCGTTGAAAATTTTGTTTCAGACTTCCAGGGGCCCGATCCCTGACCGGGGCGTTTCAGGCTGGCCTGGCGGACTTCTCTGCACAGGCTCCGGATTGACCCGGTGACTCCCCTGCCTCGGGTGGGCCCGATCCTTTTTTCCGTTTTTTTTTTTTTGGGTCCGGAGAGTGGTCTGGATGCCCCCCCAGAACCCCTTTTGGGGTCGGTGAAAAATTTTTTTCAGACTTCCAGGGTCCCGATCCCTGACCACGGCGCCGCAGGCTGGTCTGGGGGACTTATCTGGCGAGGGCAGGCACAGAGTTGACATGGTGTCCGGACGGGAAGGAAGCCCCGAGCCCCGGGGCACGGGTACCCGGCCTGAGCGGGGTCCGTCCGGCCCCAGCCCGCGGTGCAGGCTCCGGGTTGACCTGGTGTCCGGAAGCCCCGAGCCCCAGGGCAGGGGTACCCGGGCTGATCGGGGTCCGTCCGGCCCCAGCCCTCGGTGCAGGCTCCGGGTTGACCTGGTGACTCCCCTGCCTCGCGTGGCCCCGATCCTTTTTTCCGGTTTTTTTTTCCTTTTTTGGCCGGAGAGTGGTCGCGATGCCTCCCCCCCGCCACCCCGTTTTGGGTCGGTGGGAAAAAAATCAGACTTCCAGGGACCCGATCCCTGGCCGCGGCGTTTCAGGCTGGCCTGGCGGACTTCTCTGCACAGGCTCCGGGTTGAACCAGTGACTCCCCTGCCTCGGGTGGGCCCGATCCTTTTTTCCGTTTTTTTTTTTTATTTATTTTTTGGCCGGAGAGTGGTAGGGATGCCTTCCCCGTCACCCCGTTTGGGGTCGGTGAAAAAAAAATTCAGACTTCCAGGGGCCCGATCCCTGGCCGCGGCGTTTCAGGCTGCCCTGGCGGACTTCTCTGCACAGGCTCCGGGTTGAACCAGTGACTCCCCTGCCTCGGGTGGGCCCGATCCTTTTTTCCGTTTTTTTTTTTTTTTTTTTTGGGGGTCCGGAGAGTGGTCTGGATGTCCCTCAGATCCCCTTTTGGGGTCGATGAAAATTTTTTAAAAAGACTTCCAGGGTCCCGATCCCTGACCACGGCATCGCAGAGTGGCCTGGGGGGCTTGTCCGGCGGGGGGCAGGCTGCGGCTTGACATGGTGTCCGGACGGAAAGGAAGCCCCGAGCCCGCGGCAGGGGGACCCGGGCGGAGCGGGGTCCGTCCGGCCCCAGCCCGCGGGGGGCAGGCTCCGGGTTGACCTGGTGTCCGGAAGCCCCGAGCCCCGGGGCAGGGGTACCCGGGCTGATCGGGGTCCGTCCGGCCCCAGCCCGCGGTGCAGGCTCCGGGTTGACCTGGTGTCCGGAAGCCCCGAGCCCCAGGGCAGGGGTACACGGGCTGATCGGGGTCCGTCCGGCCCCAGCCCGCGGTGCAGGCTCCGGGTTGACCTGGTGACTCCCCTGCCTCGGGTGGCCCCGATCCTTTTTTCCGTTTTTTTTTTTTTCATTTTTTGGCCGGAGAGTGGTAGGGATGTCTTCCCCCGCCACCCCGTTTGGGGTCGTTGAAAAAAAATTTCAGACTTCCAGGGCCCCGATCCCTGGCGGGGCGTTTCAGGCTGGCCGGCGGGACCTCTCGGGCACAGGCGCCGGGTTGACCCGCTGACTCCCCTGCCTCGGGTGGCCCCGATCCTTTTTCCCGTTTTTTTTTTTTTTCATTTTTTGGCCGGAGAGTGGTAGGGATGCCTTCCCCCGCCACCCCGTTTGGGGTCGGTGAAAAAAAATTTCAGACTTCCAGGGCCCCGATCCCTGGCGGGGCGTTTCAGGCTGGCCGGCGGGACCTCTCGGGCACAGGCGCCGGGTTGACCCGGTGACTCCCCTGCCTCGGGTGGCCCCGATCCTTTTTTCCGTTTTTTTTTTTTTTTCATTTTTTGGCCGGAGAGTGGTAGGGATGCCTTCCCCCGCCACCCCGTATGGGGTCGGTGAAAAAAAATTTCAGACTTCCAGGGCCCCGATCCCTGGCGGGGCGTTTCAGGCTGGCCGGCGGGACCTCTCGGGCACAGGCGCCGGGTTGACCCGGTGACTCCCCTGCCTCGGGTGGCCCCGATCCTTTTTTCCGTTTTTTTTTTTTTGGGTCCGGAGAGTGGTCTGGATGCCCCTCAGATCGCCTTTTGGGGTCGCTGAAAATTTTTAAAAAAGACTTCCAGGGTCCCGATCCGTGACCACGGCGTCGCAGGGTGGCCTGGGGGGCTTGTCCGGCGGGGGGCAGGCTCCGGCTTGACATGGTGTCCGGACGGGAAGGAAGCCCCGAGCCCGCGGCAGGGGGACCCGGGCGGAGCGGGGTCCGTCCGGCCCCAGCCCGCGGGGGGAAGGCTCCGGGTTGACCTGGTGTCCGGAAGCCCCGAGCCCCGGGGCAGGGGTACCCGGGCTGATCGGGGTCCGTCCGGCCCCAGCCCGCGGTGCAGGCTCCGGGTTGACCTGGTGTCCGGAAGCCCCGAGCCCCAGGGCAGGGGTACCCGGGCTGATCGGGGTCCGTCCGGCCCCAGCCCGCGGTGCAGGCTCCGGGTTGACCTGGTGTCCGGAAGCCCCGAGCCCCAGGGCAGGGGTACCCGGGCTGATCGCTGTCCGTCCGGCCCCAGCCCGCGGTGCAGGCTCCGGGTTGACCTGGTGACTCCCCTGCCTCGGGTGGCCCCGATCCTTTTTTCCGTTTTTTTTTTTTTTTCATTTTTTGGCCGGAGAGTGGTAGGGATGCCTTCCCCCGCCACCCCGTTTGGGGTCGGTGAAAAAAAATTTCAGACTTCCAGGGCCCCGATCCCTGGCGGGGCGTTTCAGGCTGGCCGGCGGGACCTCTCGGGCACAGGCGCCGGGTTGACCCGGTGACTCCCCTGCCTCGGGTGGCCCCGATCCTTTTTTCCGTTTTTTTTTTTTTTTCATTTTTTGGCCGGAGAGTGGTAGGGATGCCTTCCCCCGCCACCCCGTTTGGGGTCGGTGAAAAAAAATTTCAGACTTCCAGGGCCCCGATCCCTGGCGGGGCGTTTCAGGCTGGCCGGCGGGACCTCTCGGGCACAGGCGCCGGGTTGACCCGGTGACTCACCTGCCTCGGGTGGCCCCGATCCTTTTTTCCGTTTTTTTTTTTTTTTCATTTTTTGGCCGGAGAGTGGTAGGGATGCCTTCCCCCGCCACCCCGTTTGGGGTCGGTGAAAAAAAATTTCAGACTTCCAGGGCCCCGATCCCTGGCGGGGCGTTTCAGGCTGGCCGGCGGGACCTCTCGGGCACAGGCGCCGGGTTGACCCGGTGACTCCCCCTGCCTCGGGTGGCCCCGATCCTTTTTTCCGTTTTTTTTTTTTTTTCATTTTTTGGCCGGAGAGTGGTAGGGATGCCTTCCCCCGCCACCCCGTTTGGGGTCGGTGAAAAAAAATTTCAGACTTCCAGGGCCCCGATCCCTGGCGGGGCGTTTCAGGCTGGCCGGCGGGACCTCTCGGGCACAGGCGCCGGGTTGACCCGGTGACTCCCCTGCCTCGGGTGGCCCCGATCCTTTTTTCCGTTTTTTTTTTTTTTTCATTTTTTGGCCGGAGAGTGGTAGGGATGCCTTCCCCCGCCACCCCGTTTGGGGTCGGTGAAAAAAAATTTCAGACTTCCAGGGCCCCGATCCCTGGCGGGGCGTTTCAGGCTGGCCGGCGGGACCTCTCGGGCACAGGCGCCGGGTTGACCCGGTGACTCCCCTGCCTCGGGTGGCCCCGATCCTTTTTTCCGTTTTTTTTTTTTTTGGGTCCGGAGAGTGTTCTGGATGCCCCTCAGATCGCCTTTTGGGGTCGCTGAAAATTTTTAAAAAAGACTTCCAGGGTCCCGATCCGTGACCACGGCGTCGCAGGGTGGCCTGGGGGGCTTGTCCGGCGGGGGGCAGGCTGCGGCTTGACATGGTGTCCGGACGGGAAGGAAGCCCCGAGCCCGCGGCAGGGGGACCCGGGCGGAGCGGGGTCCGTCCGGCCCCAGCCCGCGGGGGGCAGGCTCCGGGTTGACCTGGTGTCCGGAAGCCCCGAGCCCCGGGGCAGGGGTACCCGGGCTGATCGGGGTCCGTCCGGCTCCAGCCCGCGGTGCAGGCTCCGGGTTGACCTGGTGTCCGGAAGCCCCGAGCCCCAGGGCAGGGGTACCCGGGCTGATCGGGGTCCGTCCGGCCCCAGCCCGCGGTGCAGGCTCCGGGTTGACCTGGTGTCCGGAAGCCCCGAGCCCCAGGGCAGGGGTACCCGGGCTGATCGGGGTCCGTCCGGCCCCAGCCCGCGGTGCAGGCTCCGGGTTGACCTGGTGACTCCCCTGCCTCGGGTGGCCCCGATCCTTTTTTCCGTTTTTTTTTTTTTTCATTTTTTGGCCGGAGAGTGGTAGGGATGCCTTCCCCCGCCACCCCGTTTGGGGTCGGTGAAAAAAAATTTCAGACTTCCAGGGCCCCGATCCCTGGCGGGGCGTTTCAGGCTGGCCGGCGGGACCTCTCGGGCACAGGCGCCGGGTTGACCCGGTGACTCCCCTGCCTCGGGTGGGCCCGATCCTTTTTTCCGAGGTTTTTTTCCTTTTCGGCCGGAGAGTGCTCTGGATGCCCCCCCAGCACCCCTTTGGCGGTCGGTGAAATTTTTTTTTTTAGACCTCCAGGGGCCCGATCCCTGGCCGCGGCGTCGCAGGCTGGCCTGGAGGAGCTCTCCTGCGGGTACAGGGTCCGGGTTGACCCGGTGACTCCCCTGCCTCGGGTGGGCCCGATCCTTTTTTCCGTTTTTTTTTTTTTTTTTCCCGGAGAGTGGTCTGGGTGTCCCCCCAGCACCCCTTTGGGGGTCGGTGAAAATTTTTTTTTCCGACTTCCAGGGGCCCGATCCACGGCCGCGGCGTCGCAGGCTGGCCTGGTGGCCTTCTCTCGCTCCGGCCGCGGATGGCGAGACGCTCGGCCACCAGGTCAACCCGGAGGAAAAACGGCTGAAAAAAAATCGCTAAGTCCCTGCTCGGCCACCAGGTCAACCCGGAGGAAAAACGGCTGAAAAAAATTTTCTAAGTCCCTGCTCGGCCACCAGGTCAACCCGGAGGAAAAACGGCTGAAAAAAAATCGCTAAGTCCCTGCTCGGCCACCAGGTCAACCCGGAGGAAAAACGGCTGAAAAAAATTTTCTAAGTCCCTGCTCGGCCACCAGGTCAACCCGGAGGAAAAACGGCTGAAAAAAATTACTAAGTCCCTGCTCGGCCACCAGGTCAACCCGGAGGAAAAAACGGCTGAAAAAATTTCTAAGTCCCTGCTCGGCCACCAGGTCAACCCCAGGAAAAGGCTGAAAAAATGGCTAAGTCCCTGCTCGGCCACCAGGTCAACCCCAGGAAAAGGCTGAAAAAATGGCTAAGTCCCTGCTCGGCCACCAGGTCAACCCCAGGAAAAGGCTGAAAAAATGGCTAAGTCCCTGCTCGGCCACCAGGTCAACCCCAGAAAAAGGCTGAAAAAATTTCTAAGTCCCTGCTCGGCCACCAGGTCAACCCCATTGAAAGTAACGGGTTGACCTGGTGGCCGGCAGTCTCACGGAAGTCCGGATGGGGTCGCCAAAACTCCCTTCGGCCGACCGAGGGAACCACGAGGTCGGATTGATTTTCAGATTGGTCCCGCTAAAATGGCGGTTGGATTTTTCACATAGTTCATTCCGACGGGTGCGCGGAGATTTCTGAGGACAGGTTTTTCAGAACCTCTGAGAACCAGAGATGAGCCCGGGGGACCAATCTGAGTGTTGTACCCGATCTTGCGAGGGGGGAATGGGGCACGTTGGCAGGTGGGGCGGCCCTCGGCCCTCCGTGCCCCCCCCTTTTCCGGCTCTTCTCCTCCGGGGACCCCGTCGTCCCCTCGCACCCCCGGCGCAGGCCCGGTGGCCGGGATGCGAACTCCGACTGTCGGCGCCCCCCGGAGGGAGGGGGGGCCCGCTCCCCGCTTGCCTTCCGATCGATGTGGCGCTCACCTTCGCGACGGGAAGGGCCCTTCGCGGGCCGGAGCCCTGGCGGCAGGGGGCCTCCGGCGTTCAGGCGGATTTGGGTCCCGCTTCCCCTTTGCGTTCCCCGACCCCGGGGCCGATTGGGACTTGCCTCCTTGGGGAGAGAGTGGGGGGGGGGGCGGGCGCGTGCCCGGCGCCCCCCCCCCCGTGCCGTGGGTGTTGCCGGCCGGCTGAGATCTCCGCCGCGCGAGGTCGAGCGGCTCCGGCAGCCCACCCAGG
>NW_027621939.1:327500-337500 GCF_965140285.1 Lepidochelys kempii | reverse complement strand
ACCTGGTGGCCGGAGGAGAATTAAGCCCGGGGCCCCGGGGCAGGGGCACCCGGACGGAGCGGGGTCCGCCCGGCCCCAGCCCGCGGGGGCAGGAACCGGGTTGACCTGGTGGCCGGAGGAGAATTAAGTCCGGGGCCGCGGGGCAGGGGCACCCGGACGCAGCGGGGTCCGCCCGGCCACAGCCCGCGGGGGCAGGAACCGGGTTGACCTGGTGGCCGGAGGAGAATTAAGCCCGGGGCCCCGGGGCAGGGGCACCCGGACGGAGCGGGGTCCGCCCGGCCACAGCCCGCGGGGGCAGGAACCGGGTTGACCTGGTGGCCGGAGGAGAATTAAGCCCGGGGCCCCGGGGCAGGGGCACCCGGACGGAGCGGGGTCCGCCCGGCCCCAGCCCGCGGGGGCAGGAACCGGGTTGACCTGGTGGCCGGAGGAGAATTAAGCCCGGGGCCCCGGGGCAGGGGCACCCGGACGGAGCGGGGTCCGCCCGGCCCCAGCCCGCGGGGGCAGGAACCGGGTTGACCTGGTGGCCGGAGGAGTATTAAGCCCGGGGCAGGGGCACCCGGACGGAGCGGGGTCCGCCCGGCCACAGCCCGCGGGGGCAGGAACCGGGTTGACCTGGTGGCCGGAGGAGTATTAAGCCCGGGGCAGGGGCACCCGGACGGAGCGGGGTCCGCCCGGCCCCAGCCCGCGGGGGCAGGAACCGGGTTGACCTGGTGGCCGGAGGAGAATTAAGCCCGGGGCCCCGGGGCAGGGGCACCCGGACGGAGCGGGGTCCGCCCGGCCCCAGCCCGCGGGGGCAGGAACCGGGTTGACCTGGTGGCCGGAGGAGAATTAAGCCCGGGGCCCCGGGGCAGGGGCACCCGGACGGAGCGGGGTCCGCCCGGCCCCAGCCCGCGGGGGTAGGAACCGGGTTGACCTGGTGGCCGGAGGAGAATTAAGCCCGGGGCCCCGGGGCAGGGGCACCCGGACGGAGCGGGGTCCGCCCGGCCCCAGCCCGCGGGGGCAGGAACCGGGTTGACCTGGTGGCCGGAGGAGAATTAAGCCCGGGGCCCCGGGGCAGGGGCACCCGGACGGAGCGGGGTCCGCCCGGCCCCAGCCCGCGGGGGCAGGAACCGGGTTGACCTGGTGGCCGGAGGAGAATTAAGCCCGGGGCCCCGGGGCAGGGGCACACGGACGGAGCGGGGTCCGCCCGGCCCCAGCCCGCGGGGGCAGGAACCGGGTTGACCTGGTGGCCGGAGGAGTATTAAGCCCGGGGCCCCGGGGCAGGGGCACCCGGACGGAGCGGGGTCCGCCCGGCCCCAGCCCGCGGGGGCAGGAACCGGGTTGACCTGGTGGCCGGAGGAGAATTAAGTCCGGGGCCGCGGGGCAGGGGCACCCGGACGCAGCGGGGTCCGCCCGGCCACAGCCCGCGGGGGCAGGAACCGGGTTGACCTGGTGGCCGGAGGAGAATTAAGCCCGGGGCCCCGGGGCAGGGGCACCCGGACGGAGCGGGGTCCGCCCGGCCACAGCCCGCGGGGGCAGGAACCGGGTTGACCTGGTGGCCGGAGGAGAATTAAGCCCGGGGCCCCGGGGCAGGGGCACCCGGACGGAGCGGGGTCCGCCCGGCCCCAGCCCGCGGGGGCAGGAACCGGGTTGACCTGGTGGCCGGAGGAGAATTAAGCCCGGGGCCCCGGAGCAGGGGCACCCGGACGCAGCGGGGTCCGCCCGGCCACAGCCCGCGGGGGCAGGAACCGGGTTGACCTGGTGGCCAAAAAGCAAACCGGCCACCAGGTAAACCCGTTCAAAGTATAGGGTTGACCTGGTGGCCGAACAGCAAACCGGCCACCAGGTAAACCCGTTCAAAGTATAGGGTTGACCTGGTGGCCGAAAAGCAAACCGGCCACCAGGTAAACCCGTTCAAAGTACAGGGTTGACCTGGTGGCCGAAAAACAAACCGGCCACCAGGTCAACCCGTTCAAAGTATAGGGTTGACCTGGTGGCCGAAAAGCAAACCGGCCACCAGGTA
This sequence comes from Lepidochelys kempii, assembly GCF_965140285.1. NCBI lineage: Eukaryota > Metazoa > Chordata > Testudines > Cheloniidae > Lepidochelys > Lepidochelys kempii. Next base: position 335,498 of record NW_027621939.1, on the reverse strand, counting down.
AACCCCTTTCAAAGTATAGGGTTGACCTGGTGGCCGAAAAGCAAAGCGGCCACCAGGTAAACCCTGAGATAGCGCGTGGTTGACCTGGTGGCCGAAAAGCAAAGCGGCCACCAGGTCAACCCGTTCAAAGTATAGGGTTGACCTGGTGGCCGAAAAGCAAACCGGCCACCAGGTCAACCCATTGAAAGTATAGGGTTGACCTGGTGGCCGGACGGGAAGGAAGCCCCGAGCCCCGGGGCAGGGGGACCCGGGTGGAGTGGGGTCCGTCCGGCTCCAGGCCGCGGGGGAGGCTCCGGGTTGACCTGGTGTCCGGACGGGAACGAAGCCCCGACCCCGTGGCAGGGGGACCCGCACGGAGAAGGCGTCCGACCGGCCCCAGCTCGCGCTGCAGGCTCCGGGTTGACCTGGTGACTCCCCTGCCTCGGGTGGCCCCGATCCTTTTTTTTCCGTTTTTTTTTTTTTTCCGTTTTTTGGCCGGAGAGTGGTCGGGATGGCCCCCCGGCACCCCTTTTGTGGTCGTTGAAAATTTTGTTTCAGACTTCCAGGGGCCCGATCCCTGACCGAGGCGTTTCAGGCTGGCCTGGCGGACTTCTCTGCACAGGCTCCGGATTGACCCGGTGACTCCCCTGCCTCGGGTGGGCCCGATCCTTTTTTCCGCTTTTTTTTTTTTTTTTTTTTTGGGGTCCGGAGAGTGGTCTGGATGCCCCCCCAGAACCCCTTTTGCGGTCGTTGAAATTTTTTTTTTCAGACTTCCAGGGTCCCGATCCCTGACCACGGCGTCGCAGGCTAGCCTGGGAGACTTGTCTGGCGAGGGCAGGCACAGGGTTGACAAGGTGTCCGGACGGGAAGGAAGCCCCGAGCCCCGGGGCACGGGTACCCGGCCTGAGCGGGGTCCGTCCGGCCCCAGCCCGCGGGGGAGGCTCCGGGTTGACCTGGTGTCCGGACGGGAAGGAAGCCCCGAGCCCGGGGCAAGGGGACCCGGGCGGAGCGGGGTCTGTCCGGCTCCAGCCCGCGGGGGAGGCTCCGGGTTGACCTGGTGTCCGGACGGGAAGGAAGCCCCGATCCCGGGGCAAGGGGACCCGGACGGAGCGGTATCCGCCGAGCCCCAGCCCGCGGGGGCAGGAACCGGGTTGACCTGGTGGCCGAAAAGCAAACCGGCCACCAGGTCAACCCGTTCAAAGTATAGGGTTGACCTGGTGGCCGAAAAGCAAACCGGCCACCAGGTCAACCCATTGAAAGTATAGGGTTGACCTGGTGGCCGAAAAACAAACCGGCCACCAGGTCAACCCGTTCAAAGTATAGGGTTGACCTGGTGGCCGAAAAGCAAACCGGCCACCAGGTCAACCCATTGAAAGTATAGGGTTGACCTGGTGGCCGGACGGGAAGGAAGCCCCGAGCCCCGGGGCAGGGGGACCCGGGTGGAGTGGGGTCCGTCCGGCTCCAGCCCGCGGGGGAGGCTCCGGGTTGACCTGGTGTCCGGACGGGAACGAAGCCCCGACCCCGTGGCAGGGGGACCCGCACGGAGAAGGCGTCCGACCGGCCCCAGCTCGCGCTGCAGGCTCCGGGTTGACCTGGTGACTCCCCTGCCTCGGGTGGCCCCGATCCTTTTTTTCCGTTTTTTTTTTTTTCCGTTTTTTGGCCGGAGAGTGGTCGGGATGCCCCCCCGGCACCCCTTTTGTGGTCGTTGAAAATTTTGTTTCAGACTTCCAGGGGCCCGATCCCTGACCGGGGCGTTTCAGGCTGGCCTGGCGGACTTCTCTGCACAGGCTCCGGATTGACCCGGTGACTCCCCTGCCTCGGGTGGGCCCGATCCTTTTTTCCGTTTTTTTTTTTTTGGGTCCGGAGAGTGGTCTGGATGCCCCCCCAGAACCCCTTTTGGGGTCGGTGAAAAATTTTTTTCAGACTTCCAGGGTCCCGATCCCTGACCACGGCGCCGCAGGCTGGTCTGGGGGACTTATCTGGCGAGGGCAGGCACAGAGTTGACATGGTGTCCGGACGGGAAGGAAGCCCCGAGCCCCGGGGCACGGGTACCCGGCCTGAGCGGGGTCCGTCCGGCCCCAGCCCGCGGTGCAGGCTCCGGGTTGACCTGGTGTCCGGAAGCCCCGAGCCCCAGGGCAGGGGTACCCGGGCTGATCGGGGTCCGTCCGGCCCCAGCCCTCGGTGCAGGCTCCGGGTTGACCTGGTGACTCCCCTGCCTCGCGTGGCCCCGATCCTTTTTTCCGGTTTTTTTTTCCTTTTTTGGCCGGAGAGTGGTCGCGATGCCTCCCCCCCGCCACCCCGTTTTGGGTCGGTGGGAAAAAAATCAGACTTCCAGGGACCCGATCCCTGGCCGCGGCGTTTCAGGCTGGCCTGGCGGACTTCTCTGCACAGGCTCCGGGTTGAACCAGTGACTCCCCTGCCTCGGGTGGGCCCGATCCTTTTTTCCGTTTTTTTTTTTTATTTATTTTTTGGCCGGAGAGTGGTAGGGATGCCTTCCCCGTCACCCCGTTTGGGGTCGGTGAAAAAAAAATTCAGACTTCCAGGGGCCCGATCCCTGGCCGCGGCGTTTCAGGCTGCCCTGGCGGACTTCTCTGCACAGGCTCCGGGTTGAACCAGTGACTCCCCTGCCTCGGGTGGGCCCGATCCTTTTTTCCGTTTTTTTTTTTTTTTTTTTTGGGGGTCCGGAGAGTGGTCTGGATGTCCCTCAGATCCCCTTTTGGGGTCGATGAAAATTTTTTAAAAAGACTTCCAGGGTCCCGATCCCTGACCACGGCATCGCAGAGTGGCCTGGGGGGCTTGTCCGGCGGGGGGCAGGCTGCGGCTTGACATGGTGTCCGGACGGAAAGGAAGCCCCGAGCCCGCGGCAGGGGGACCCGGGCGGAGCGGGGTCCGTCCGGCCCCAGCCCGCGGGGGGCAGGCTCCGGGTTGACCTGGTGTCCGGAAGCCCCGAGCCCCGGGGCAGGGGTACCCGGGCTGATCGGGGTCCGTCCGGCCCCAGCCCGCGGTGCAGGCTCCGGGTTGACCTGGTGTCCGGAAGCCCCGAGCCCCAGGGCAGGGGTACACGGGCTGATCGGGGTCCGTCCGGCCCCAGCCCGCGGTGCAGGCTCCGGGTTGACCTGGTGACTCCCCTGCCTCGGGTGGCCCCGATCCTTTTTTCCGTTTTTTTTTTTTTCATTTTTTGGCCGGAGAGTGGTAGGGATGTCTTCCCCCGCCACCCCGTTTGGGGTCGTTGAAAAAAAATTTCAGACTTCCAGGGCCCCGATCCCTGGCGGGGCGTTTCAGGCTGGCCGGCGGGACCTCTCGGGCACAGGCGCCGGGTTGACCCGCTGACTCCCCTGCCTCGGGTGGCCCCGATCCTTTTTCCCGTTTTTTTTTTTTTTCATTTTTTGGCCGGAGAGTGGTAGGGATGCCTTCCCCCGCCACCCCGTTTGGGGTCGGTGAAAAAAAATTTCAGACTTCCAGGGCCCCGATCCCTGGCGGGGCGTTTCAGGCTGGCCGGCGGGACCTCTCGGGCACAGGCGCCGGGTTGACCCGGTGACTCCCCTGCCTCGGGTGGCCCCGATCCTTTTTTCCGTTTTTTTTTTTTTTTCATTTTTTGGCCGGAGAGTGGTAGGGATGCCTTCCCCCGCCACCCCGTATGGGGTCGGTGAAAAAAAATTTCAGACTTCCAGGGCCCCGATCCCTGGCGGGGCGTTTCAGGCTGGCCGGCGGGACCTCTCGGGCACAGGCGCCGGGTTGACCCGGTGACTCCCCTGCCTCGGGTGGCCCCGATCCTTTTTTCCGTTTTTTTTTTTTTGGGTCCGGAGAGTGGTCTGGATGCCCCTCAGATCGCCTTTTGGGGTCGCTGAAAATTTTTAAAAAAGACTTCCAGGGTCCCGATCCGTGACCACGGCGTCGCAGGGTGGCCTGGGGGGCTTGTCCGGCGGGGGGCAGGCTCCGGCTTGACATGGTGTCCGGACGGGAAGGAAGCCCCGAGCCCGCGGCAGGGGGACCCGGGCGGAGCGGGGTCCGTCCGGCCCCAGCCCGCGGGGGGAAGGCTCCGGGTTGACCTGGTGTCCGGAAGCCCCGAGCCCCGGGGCAGGGGTACCCGGGCTGATCGGGGTCCGTCCGGCCCCAGCCCGCGGTGCAGGCTCCGGGTTGACCTGGTGTCCGGAAGCCCCGAGCCCCAGGGCAGGGGTACCCGGGCTGATCGGGGTCCGTCCGGCCCCAGCCCGCGGTGCAGGCTCCGGGTTGACCTGGTGTCCGGAAGCCCCGAGCCCCAGGGCAGGGGTACCCGGGCTGATCGCTGTCCGTCCGGCCCCAGCCCGCGGTGCAGGCTCCGGGTTGACCTGGTGACTCCCCTGCCTCGGGTGGCCCCGATCCTTTTTTCCGTTTTTTTTTTTTTTTCATTTTTTGGCCGGAGAGTGGTAGGGATGCCTTCCCCCGCCACCCCGTTTGGGGTCGGTGAAAAAAAATTTCAGACTTCCAGGGCCCCGATCCCTGGCGGGGCGTTTCAGGCTGGCCGGCGGGACCTCTCGGGCACAGGCGCCGGGTTGACCCGGTGACTCCCCTGCCTCGGGTGGCCCCGATTCTTTTTTCCGTTTTTTTTTTTTTTTTCATTTTTTGGCCGGAGAGTGGTAGGGATGCCTTCCCCCGCCACCCCGTATGGGGTCGGTGAAAAAAAATTTCAGACTTCCAGGGCCCCGATCCCTGGCGGGGCGTTTCAGGCTGGCCGGCGGGACCTCTCGGGCACAGGCGCCGGGTTGACCCGGTGACTCCCCTGCCTCGGGTGGCCCCGATCCTTTTTTCCGTTTTTTTTTTTTTTTCATTTTTTGGCCGGAGAGTGGTAGGGATGCCTTCCCCCGCCACCCCGTTTGGGGTCGGTGAAAAAAAATTTCAGACTTCCAGGGCCCCGATCCCTGGCGGGGCGTTTCAGGCTGGCCGGCGGGACCTCTCGGGCACAGGCGCCGGGTTGACCCGGTGACTCACCTGCCTCGGGTGGCCCCGATCCTTTTTTCCGTTTTTTTTTTTTTTTCATTTTTTGGCCGGAGAGTGGTAGGGATGCCTTCCCCCGCCACCCCGTTTGGGGTCGGTGAAAAAAAATTTCAGACTTCCAGGGCCCCGATCCCTGGCGGGGCGTTTCAGGCTGGCCGGCGGGACCTCTCGGGCACAGGCGCCGGGTTGACCCGGTGACTCCCCCTGCCTCGGGTGGCCCCGATCCTTTTTTCCGTTTTTTTTTTTTTTTCATTTTTTGGCCGGAGAGTGGTAGGGATGCCTTCCCCCGCCACCCCGTTTGGGGTCGGTGAAAAAAAATTTCAGACTTCCAGGGCCCCGATCCCTGGCGGGGCGTTTCAGGCTGGCCGGCGGGACCTCTCGGGCACAGGCGCCGGGTTGACCCGGTGACTCCCCTGCCTCGGGTGGCCCCGATCCTTTTTTCCGTTTTTTTTTTTTTTTCATTTTTTGGCCGGAGAGTGGTAGGGATGCCTTCCCCCGCCACCCCGTTTGGGGTCGGTGAAAAAAAATTTCAGACTTCCAGGGCCCCGATCCCTGGCGGGGCGTTTCAGGCTGGCCGGCGGGACCTCTCGGGCACAGGCGCCGGGTTGACCCGGTGACTCCCCTGCCTCGGGTGGCCCCGATCCTTTTTTCCGTTTTTTTTTTTTTTGGGTCCGGAGAGTGTTCTGGATGCCCCTCAGATCGCCTTTTGGGGTCGCTGAAAATTTTTAAAAAAGACTTCCAGGGTCCCGATCCGTGACCACGGCGTCGCAGGGTGGCCTGGGGGGCTTGTCCGGCGGGGGGCAGGCTGCGGCTTGACATGGTGTCCGGACGGGAAGGAAGCCCCGAGCCCGCGGCAGGGGGACCCGGGCGGAGCGGGGTCCGTCCGGCCCCAGCCCGCGGGGGGCAGGCTCCGGGTTGACCTGGTGTCCGGAAGCCCCGAGCCCCGGGGCAGGGGTACCCGGGCTGATCGGGGTCCGTCCGGCTCCAGCCCGCGGTGCAGGCTCCGGGTTGACCTGGTGTCCGGAAGCCCCGAGCCCCAGGGCAGGGGTACCCGGGCTGATCGGGGTCCGTCCGGCCCCAGCCCGCGGTGCAGGCTCCGGGTTGACCTGGTGTCCGGAAGCCCCGAGCCCCAGGGCAGGGGTACCCGGGCTGATCGGGGTCCGTCCGGCCCCAGCCCGCGGTGCAGGCTCCGGGTTGACCTGGTGACTCCCCTGCCTCGGGTGGCCCCGATCCTTTTTTCCGTTTTTTTTTTTTTTCATTTTTTGGCCGGAGAGTGGTAGGGATGCCTTCCCCCGCCACCCCGTTTGGGGTCGGTGAAAAAAAATTTCAGACTTCCAGGGCCCCGATCCCTGGCGGGGCGTTTCAGGCTGGCCGGCGGGACCTCTCGGGCACAGGCGCCGGGTTGACCCGGTGACTCCCCTGCCTCGGGTGGGCCCGATCCTTTTTTCCGAGGTTTTTTTCCTTTTCGGCCGGAGAGTGCTCTGGATGCCCCCCCAGCACCCCTTTGGCGGTCGGTGAAATTTTTTTTTTTAGACCTCCAGGGGCCCGATCCCTGGCCGCGGCGTCGCAGGCTGGCCTGGAGGAGCTCTCCTGCGGGTACAGGGTCCGGGTTGACCCGGTGACTCCCCTGCCTCGGGTGGGCCCGATCCTTTTTTCCGTTTTTTTTTTTTTTTTTCCCGGAGAGTGGTCTGGGTGTCCCCCCAGCACCCCTTTGGGGGTCGGTGAAAATTTTTTTTTCCGACTTCCAGGGGCCCGATCCACGGCCGCGGCGTCGCAGGCTGGCCTGGTGGCCTTCTCTCGCTCCGGCCGCGGATGGCGAGACGCTCGGCCACCAGGTCAACCCGGAGGAAAAACGGCTGAAAAAAAATCGCTAAGTCCCTGCTCGGCCACCAGGTCAACCCGGAGGAAAAACGGCTGAAAAAAATTTTCTAAGTCCCTGCTCGGCCACCAGGTCAACCCGGAGGAAAAACGGCTGAAAAAAAATCGCTAAGTCCCTGCTCGGCCACCAGGTCAACCCGGAGGAAAAACGGCTGAAAAAAATTTTCTAAGTCCCTGCTCGGCCACCAGGTCAACCCGGAGGAAAAACGGCTGAAAAAAATTACTAAGTCCCTGCTCGGCCACCAGGTCAACCCGGAGGAAAAAACGGCTGAAAAAATTTCTAAGTCCCTGCTCGGCCACCAGGTCAACCCCAGGAAAAGGCTGAAAAAATGGCTAAGTCCCTGCTCGGCCACCAGGTCAACCCCAGGAAAAGGCTGAAAAAATGGCTAAGTCCCTGCTCGGCCACCAGGTCAACCCCAGGAAAAGGCTGAAAAAATGGCTAAGTCCCTGCTCGGCCACCAGGTCAACCCCAGAAAAAGGCTGAAAAAATTTCTAAGTCCCTGCTCGGCCACCAGGTCAACCCCATTGAAAGTAACGGGTTGACCTGGTGGCCGGCAGTCTCACGGAAGTCCGGATGGGGTCGCCAAAACTCCCTTCGGCCGACCGAGGGAACCACGAGGTCGGATTGATTTTCAGATTGGTCCCGCTAAAATGGCGGTTGGATTTTTCACATAGTTCATTCCGACGGGTGCGCGGAGATTTCTGAGGACAGGTTTTTCAGAACCTCTGAGAACCAGAGATGAGCCCGGGGGACCAATCTGAGTGTTGTACCCGATCTTGCGAGGGGGGAATGGGGCACGTTGGCAGGTGGGGCGGCCCTCGGCCCTCCGTGCCCCCCCCTTTTCCGGCTCTTCTCCTCCGGGGACCCCGTCGTCCCCTCGCACCCCCGGCGCAGGCCCGGTGGCCGGGATGCGAACTCCGACTGTCGGCGCCCCCCGGAGGGAGGGGGGGCCCGCTCCCCGCTTGCCTTCCGATCGATGTGGCGCTCACCTTCGCGACGGGAAGGGCCCTTCGCGGGCCGGAGCCCTGGCGGCAGGGGGCCTCCGGCGTTCAGGCGGATTTGGGTCCCGCTTCCCCTTTGCGTTCCCCGACCCCGGGGCCGATTGGGACTTGCCTCCTTGGGGAGAGAGTGGGGGGGGGGGCGGGCGCGTGCCCGGCGCCCCCCCC
>NW_027621939.1:305000-315000 GCF_965140285.1 Lepidochelys kempii | reverse complement strand
CACCCGGACGGAGCGGGGTCCGCCCGGCCCCAGCCCGCGGGGGCAGGAACCGGGTTGACCTGGTGGCCGGAGGAGAATTAAGCCCGGGGCCCCGGGGCAGGGGCACACGGACGGAGCGGGGTCCGCCCGGCCCCAGCCCGCGGGGGCAGGAACCGGGTTGACCTGGTGGCCGGAGGAGTATTAAGCCCGGGGCCCCGGGGCAGGGGCACCCGGACGGAGCGGGGTCCGCCCGGCCCCAGCCCGCGGGGGCAGGAACCGGGTTGACCTGGTGGCCGGAGGAGAATTAAGCCCGGGGCCCCGGGGCAGGGGCACCCGGACGGAGCGGGGTCCGCCCGGCCCCAGCCCGCGGGGGTAGGAACCGGGTTGACCTGGTGGCCGGAGGAGAATTAAGCCCGGGGCCCCGGGGCAGGGGCACCCGGACGGAGCGGGGTCCGCCCGGCCCCAGCCCGCGGGGGCAGGAACCGGGTTGACCTGGTGGCCGGAGGAGAATTAAGCCCGGGGCCCCGGGGCAGGGGCACCCGGACGGAGCGGGGTCCGCCCGGCCCCAGCCCGCGGGGGCAGGAACCGGGTTGACCTGGTGGCCGGAGGAGAATTAAGCCCGGGGCCCCGGGGCAGGGGCACACGGACGGAGCGGGGTCCGCCCGGCCCCAGCCCGCGGGGGCAGGAACCGGGTTGACCTGGTGGCCGGAGGAGAATTAAGCCCGGGGCCCCGGGGCAGGGGCACCCGGACGGAGCGGGGTCCGCCCGGCCCCAGCCCGCGGGGGCAGGAACCGGGTTGACCTGGTGGCCGGAGGAGTATTAAGCCCGGGGCCCCGGGGCAGGGGCACCCGGACGGAGCGGGGTCCGCCCGGCCCCAGCCCGCGGGGGCAGGAACCGGGTTGACCTGGTGGCCGGAGGAGTATTAAGCCCGGGGCCCCGGGGCAGGGGCACCCGGACGGAGCGGGGTCCGCCCGGCCCCAGCCCGCGGGGGCAGGAACCGGGTTGACCTGGTGGCCGGAGGAGTATTAAGCCCGGGGCAGGGGCACCCGGACGGAGCGGGGTCCGCCCGGCCCCAGCCCGCGGGGGCAGGAACCGGGTTGACCTGGTGGCCGGAGGAGAATTAAGCCCGGGGCCCCGGGGCAGGGGCACACGGACGGAGCGGGGTCCGCCCGGCCCCAGCCCGCGGGGGCAGGAACCGGGTTGACCTGGTGGCCGGAGGAGTATTAAGCCCGGGGCCCCGGGGCAGGGGCACCCGGACGGAGCGGGGTCCGCCCGGCCCCAGCCCGCGGGGGCAGGAACCGGGTTGACCTGGTGGCCGGAGGAGAATTAAGTCCGGGGCCGCGGGGCAGGGGCACCCGGACGCAGCGGGGTCCGCCCGGCCACAGCCCGCGGGGGCAGGAACCGGGTTGACCTGGTGGCCGGAGGAGAATTAAGCCCGGGGCCCCGGGGCAGGGGCACCCGGACGGAGCGGGGTCCGCCCGGCCACAGCCCGCGGGGGCAGGAACCGGGTTGACCTGGTGGCCGGAGGAGAATTAAGCCCGGGGCCCCGGGGCAGGGGCACCCGGACGGAGCGGGGTCCGCCCGGCCCCAGCCCGCGGGGGCAGGAACCGGGTTGACCTGGTGGCCGGAGGAGAATTAAGCCCGGGGCCCCGGGGCAGGGGCACCCGGACGGAGCGGGGTCCGCCCGGCCCCAGCCCGCGGGGGCAGGAACCGGGTTGACCTGGTGGCCGGAGGAGTATTAAGCCCGGGGCAGGGGCACCCGGACGGAGCGGGGTCCGCCCGGCCACAGCCCGCGGGGGCAGGAACCGGGTTGACCTGGTGGCCGGAGGAGTATTAAGCCCGGGGCAGGGGCACCCGGACGGAGCGGGGTCCGCCCGGCCCCAGCCCGCGGGGGCAGGAACCGGGTTGACCTGGTGGCCGGAGGAGAATTAAGCCCGGGGCCCCGGGGCAGGGGCACCCGGACGGAGCGGGGTCCGCCCGGCCCCAGCCCGCGGGGGCAGGAACCGGGTTGACCTGGTGGCCGGAGGAGAATTAAGCCCGGGGCCCCGGGGCAGGGGCACCCGGACGGAGCGGGGTCCGCCCGGCCCCAGCCCGCGGGGGTAGGAACCGGGTTGACCTGGTGGCCGGAGGAGAATTAAGCCCGGGGCCCCGGGGCAGGGGCACCCGGACGGAGCGGGGTCCGCCCGGCCCCAGCCCGCGGGGGCAGGAACCGGGTTGACCTGGTGGCCGGAGGAGAATTAAGCCCGGGGCCCCGGGGCAGGGGCACCCGGACGGAGCGGGGTCCGCCCGGCCCCAGCCCGCGGGGGCAGGAACCGGGTTGACCTGGTGGCCGGAGGAGAATTAAGCCCGGGGCCCCGGGGCAGGGGCACACGGACGGAGCGGGGTCCGCCCGGCCCCAGCCCGCGGGGGCAGGAACCGGGTTGACCTGGTGGCCGGAGGAGTATTAAGCCCGGGGCCCCGGGGCAGGGGCACCCGGACGGAGCGGGGTCCGCCCGGCCCCAGCCCGCGGGGGCAGGAACCGGGTTGACCTGGTGGCCGGAGGAGAATTAAGTCCGGGGCCGCGGGGCAGGGGCACCCGGACGCAGCGGGGTCCGCCCGGCCACAGCCCGCGGGGGCAGGAACCGGGTTGACCTGGTGGCCGGAGGAGAATTAAGCCCGGGGCCCCGGGGCAGGGGCACCCGGACGGAGCGGGGTCCGCCCGGCCACAGCCCGCGGGGGCAGGAACCGGGTTGACCTGGTGGCCGGAGGAGAATTAAGCCCGGGGCCCCGGGGCAGGGGCACCCGGACGGAGCGGGGTCCGCCCGGCCCCAGCCCGCGGGGGCAGGAACCGGGTTGACCTGGTGGCCGGAGGAGAATTAAGCCCGGGGCCCCGGAGCAGGGGCACCCGGACGCAGCGGGGTCCGCCCGGCCACAGCCCGCGGGGGCAGGAACCGGGTTGACCTGGTGGCCAAAAAGCAAACCGGCCACCAGGTAAACCCGTTCAAAGTATAGGGTTGACCTGGTGGCCGAACAGCAAACCGGCCACCAGGTAAACCCGTTCAAAGTATAGGGTTGACCTGGTGGCCGAAAAGCAAACCGGCCACCAGGTAAACCCGTTCAAAGTACAGGGTTGACCTGGTGGCCGAAAAACAAACCGGCCACCAGGTCAACCCGTTCAAAGTATAGGGTTGACCTGGTGGCCGAAAAGCAAACCGGCCACCAGGTAAACCCCTTTCAAAGTATAGGGTTGACCTGGTGGCCGAAAAGCAAAGCGGCCACCAGGTAAACCCGTTCAAAGTATAGGGTTGACCTGGTGGCCGAAAAGCAAAGCGGCCACCAGGTCAACCCGTTCAAAGTATAGGGTTGACCTGGTGGCCGAAAAGCAAACCGGCCACCAGGTCAACCCATTGAAAGTATAGGGTTGACCTGGTGGCCGGACGGGAAGGAAGCCCCGAGCCCCGGGGCAGGGGGACCCGGGTGGAGTGGGGTCCGTCCGGCTCCAGGCCGCGGGGGAGGCTCCGGGTTGACCTGGTGTCCGGACGGGAACGAAGCCCCGACCCCGTGGCAGGGGGACCCGCACGGAGAAGGCGTCCGACCGGCCCCAGCTCGCGCTGCAGGCTCCGGGTTGACCTGGTGACTCCCCTGCCTCGGGTGGCCCCGATCCTTTTTTTTCCGTTTTTTTTTTTTTTCCGTTTTTTGGCCGGAGAGTGGTCGGGATGGCCCCCCGGCACCCCTTTTGTGGTCGTTGAAAATTTTGTTTCAGACTTCCAGGGGCCCGATCCCTGACCGAGGCGTTTCAGGCTGGCCTGGCGGACTTCTCTGCACAGGCTCCGGATTGACCCGGTGACTCCCCTGCCTCGGGTGGGCCCGATCCTTTTTTCCGCTTTTTTTTTTTTTTTTTTTTTGGGGTCCGGAGAGTGGTCTGGATGCCCCCCCAGAACCCCTTTTGCGGTCGTTGAAATTTTTTTTTTCAGACTTCCAGGGTCCCGATCCCTGACCACGGCGTCGCAGGCTAGCCTGGGAGACTTGTCTGGCGAGGGCAGGCACAGGGTTGACAAGGTGTCCGGACGGGAAGGAAGCCCCGAGCCCCGGGGCACGGGTACCCGGCCTGAGCGGGGTCCGTCCGGCCCCAGCCCGCGGGGGAGGCTCCGGGTTGACCTGGTGTCCGGACGGGAAGGAAGCCCCGAGCCCGGGGCAAGGGGACCCGGGCGGAGCGGGGTCTGTCCGGCTCCAGCCCGCGGGGGAGGCTCCGGGTTGACCTGGTGTCCGGACGGGAAGGAAGCCCCGATCCCGGGGCAAGGGGACCCGGACGGAGCGGTATCCGCCGAGCCCCAGCCCGCGGGGGCAGGAACCGGGTTGACCTGGTGGCCGAAAAGCAAACCGGCCACCAGGTCAACCCGTTCAAAGTATAGGGTTGACCTGGTGGCCGAAAAGCAAACCGGCCACCAGGTCAACCCATTGAAAGTATAGGGTTGACCTGGTGGCCGAAAAACAAACCGGCCACCAGGTCAACCCGTTCAAAGTATAGGGTTGACCTGGTGGCCGAAAAGCAAACCGGCCACCAGGTCAACCCATTGAAAGTATAGGGTTGACCTGGTGGCCGGACGGGAAGGAAGCCCCGAGCCCCGGGGCAGGGGGACCCGGGTGGAGTGGGGTCCGTCCGGCTCCAGCCCGCGGGGGAGGCTCCGGGTTGACCTGGTGTCCGGACGGGAACGAAGCCCCGACCCCGTGGCAGGGGGACCCGCACGGAGAAGGCGTCCGACCGGCCCCAGCTCGCGCTGCAGGCTCCGGGTTGACCTGGTGACTCCCCTGCCTCGGGTGGCCCCGATCCTTTTTTTCCGTTTTTTTTTTTTTCCGTTTTTTGGCCGGAGAGTGGTCGGGATGCCCCCCCGGCACCCCTTTTGTGGTCGTTGAAAATTTTGTTTCAGACTTCCAGGGGCCCGATCCCTGACCGGGGCGTTTCAGGCTGGCCTGGCGGACTTCTCTGCACAGGCTCCGGATTGACCCGGTGACTCCCCTGCCTCGGGTGGGCCCGATCCTTTTTTCCGTTTTTTTTTTTTTGGGTCCGGAGAGTGGTCTGGATGCCCCCCCAGAACCCCTTTTGGGGTCGGTGAAAAATTTTTTTCAGACTTCCAGGGTCCCGATCCCTGACCACGGCGCCGCAGGCTGGTCTGGGGGACTTATCTGGCGAGGGCAGGCACAGAGTTGACATGGTGTCCGGACGGGAAGGAAGCCCCGAGCCCCGGGGCACGGGTACCCGGCCTGAGCGGGGTCCGTCCGGCCCCAGCCCGCGGTGCAGGCTCCGGGTTGACCTGGTGTCCGGAAGCCCCGAGCCCCAGGGCAGGGGTACCCGGGCTGATCGGGGTCCGTCCGGCCCCAGCCCTCGGTGCAGGCTCCGGGTTGACCTGGTGACTCCCCTGCCTCGCGTGGCCCCGATCCTTTTTTCCGGTTTTTTTTTCCTTTTTTGGCCGGAGAGTGGTCGCGATGCCTCCCCCCCGCCACCCCGTTTTGGGTCGGTGGGAAAAAAATCAGACTTCCAGGGACCCGATCCCTGGCCGCGGCGTTTCAGGCTGGCCTGGCGGACTTCTCTGCACAGGCTCCGGGTTGAACCAGTGACTCCCCTGCCTCGGGTGGGCCCGATCCTTTTTTCCGTTTTTTTTTTTTATTTATTTTTTGGCCGGAGAGTGGTAGGGATGCCTTCCCCGTCACCCCGTTTGGGGTCGGTGAAAAAAAAATTCAGACTTCCAGGGGCCCGATCCCTGGCCGCGGCGTTTCAGGCTGCCCTGGCGGACTTCTCTGCACAGGCTCCGGGTTGAACCAGTGACTCCCCTGCCTCGGGTGGGCCCGATCCTTTTTTCCGTTTTTTTTTTTTTTTTTTTTGGGGGTCCGGAGAGTGGTCTGGATGTCCCTCAGATCCCCTTTTGGGGTCGATGAAAATTTTTTAAAAAGACTTCCAGGGTCCCGATCCCTGACCACGGCATCGCAGAGTGGCCTGGGGGGCTTGTCCGGCGGGGGGCAGGCTGCGGCTTGACATGGTGTCCGGACGGAAAGGAAGCCCCGAGCCCGCGGCAGGGGGACCCGGGCGGAGCGGGGTCCGTCCGGCCCCAGCCCGCGGGGGGCAGGCTCCGGGTTGACCTGGTGTCCGGAAGCCCCGAGCCCCGGGGCAGGGGTACCCGGGCTGATCGGGGTCCGTCCGGCCCCAGCCCGCGGTGCAGGCTCCGGGTTGACCTGGTGTCCGGAAGCCCCGAGCCCCAGGGCAGGGGTACACGGGCTGATCGGGGTCCGTCCGGCCCCAGCCCGCGGTGCAGGCTCCGGGTTGACCTGGTGACTCCCCTGCCTCGGGTGGCCCCGATCCTTTTTTCCGTTTTTTTTTTTTTCATTTTTTGGCCGGAGAGTGGTAGGGATGTCTTCCCCCGCCACCCCGTTTGGGGTCGTTGAAAAAAAATTTCAGACTTCCAGGGCCCCGATCCCTGGCGGGGCGTTTCAGGCTGGCCGGCGGGACCTCTCGGGCACAGGCGCCGGGTTGACCCGCTGACTCCCCTGCCTCGGGTGGCCCCGATCCTTTTTCCCGTTTTTTTTTTTTTTCATTTTTTGGCCGGAGAGTGGTAGGGATGCCTTCCCCCGCCACCCCGTTTGGGGTCGGTGAAAAAAAATTTCAGACTTCCAGGGCCCCGATCCCTGGCGGGGCGTTTCAGGCTGGCCGGCGGGACCTCTCGGGCACAGGCGCCGGGTTGACCCGGTGACTCCCCTGCCTCGGGTGGCCCCGATCCTTTTTTCCGTTTTTTTTTTTTTTTCATTTTTTGGCCGGAGAGTGGTAGGGATGCCTTCCCCCGCCACCCCGTATGGGGTCGGTGAAAAAAAATTTCAGACTTCCAGGGCCCCGATCCCTGGCGGGGCGTTTCAGGCTGGCCGGCGGGACCTCTCGGGCACAGGCGCCGGGTTGACCCGGTGACTCCCCTGCCTCGGGTGGCCCCGATCCTTTTTTCCGTTTTTTTTTTTTTGGGTCCGGAGAGTGGTCTGGATGCCCCTCAGATCGCCTTTTGGGGTCGCTGAAAATTTTTAAAAAAGACTTCCAGGGTCCCGATCCGTGACCACGGCGTCGCAGGGTGGCCTGGGGGGCTTGTCCGGCGGGGGGCAGGCTCCGGCTTGACATGGTGTCCGGACGGGAAGGAAGCCCCGAGCCCGCGGCAGGGGGACCCGGGCGGAGCGGGGTCCGTCCGGCCCCAGCCCGCGGGGGGAAGGCTCCGGGTTGACCTGGTGTCCGGAAGCCCCGAGCCCCGGGGCAGGGGTACCCGGGCTGATCGGGGTCCGTCCGGCCCCAGCCCGCGGTGCAGGCTCCGGGTTGACCTGGTGTCCGGAAGCCCCGAGCCCCAGGGCAGGGGTACCCGGGCTGATCGGGGTCCGTCCGGCCCCAGCCCGCGGTGCAGGCTCCGGGTTGACCTGGTGTCCGGAAGCCCCGAGCCCCAGGGCAGGGGTACCCGGGCTGATCGCTGTCCGTCCGGCCCCAGCCCGCGGTGCAGGCTCCGGGTTGACCTGGTGACTCCCCTGCCTCGGGTGGCCCCGATCCTTTTTTCCGTTTTTTTTTTTTTTTCATTTTTTGGCCGGAGAGTGGTAGGGATGCCTTCCCCCGCCACCCCGTTTGGGGTCGGTGAAAAAAAATTTCAGACTTCCAGGGCCCCGATCCCTGGCGGGGCGTTTCAGGCTGGCCGGCGGGACCTCTCGGGCACAGGCGCCGGGTTGACCCGGTGACTCCCCTGCCTCGGGTGGCCCCGATTCTTTTTTCCGTTTTTTTTTTTTTTTTCATTTTTTGGCCGGAGAGTGGTAGGGATGCCTTCCCCCGCCACCCCGTATGGGGTCGGTGAAAAAAAATTTCAGACTTCCAGGGCCCCGATCCCTGGCGGGGCGTTTCAGGCTGGCCGGCGGGACCTCTCGGGCACAGGCGCCGGGTTGACCCGGTGACTCCCCTGCCTCGGGTGGCCCCGATCCTTTTTTCCGTTTTTTTTTTTTTTTCATTTTTTGGCCGGAGAGTGGTAGGGATGCCTTCCCCCGCCACCCCGTTTGGGGTCGGTGAAAAAAAATTTCAGACTTCCAGGGCCCCGATCCCTGGCGGGGCGTTTCAGGCTGGCCGGCGGGACCTCTCGGGCACAGGCGCCGGGTTGACCCGGTGACTCACCTGCCTCGGGTGGCCCCGATCCTTTTTTCCGTTTTTTTTTTTTTTTCATTTTTTGGCCGGAGAGTGGTAGGGATGCCTTCCCCCGCCACCCCGTTTGGGGTCGGTGAAAAAAAATTTCAGACTTCCAGGGCCCCGATCCCTGGCGGGGCGTTTCAGGCTGGCCGGCGGGACCTCTCGGGCACAGGCGCCGGGTTGACCCGGTGACTCCCCCTGCCTCGGGTGGCCCCGATCCTTTTTTCCGTTTTTTTTTTTTTTTCATTTTTTGGCCGGAGAGTGGTAGGGATGCCTTCCCCCGCCACCCCGTTTGGGGTCGGTGAAAAAAAATTTCAGACTTCCAGGGCCCCGATCCCTGGCGGGGCGTTTCAGGCTGGCCGGCGGGACCTCTCGGGCACAGGCGCCGGGTTGACCCGGTGACTCCCCTGCCTCGGGTGGCCCCGATCCTTTTTTCCGTTTTTTTTTTTTTTTCATTTTTTGGCCGGAGAGTGGTAGGGATGCCTTCCCCCGCCACCCCGTTTGGGGTCGGTGAAAAAAAATTTCAGACTTCCAGGGCCCCGATCCCTGGCGGGGCGTTTCAGGCTGGCCGGCGGGACCTCTCGGGCACAGGCGCCGGGTTGACCCGGTGACTCCCCTGCCTCGGGTGGCCCCGATCCTTTTTTCCGTTTTTTTTTTTTTTGGGTCCGGAGAGTGTTCTGGATGCCCCTCAGATCGCCTTTTGGGGTCGCTGAAAATTTTTAAAAAAGACTTCCAGGGTCCCGATCCGTGACCACGGCGTCGCAGGGTGGCCTGGGGGGCTTGTCCGGCGGGGGGCAGGCTGCGGCTTGACATGGTGTCCGGACGGGAAGGAAGCCCCGAGCCCGCGGCAGGGGGACCCGGGCGGAGCGGGGTCCGTCCGGCCCCAGCCCGCGGGGGGCAGGCTCCGGGTTGACCTGGTGTCCGGAAGCCCCGAGCCCCGGGGCAGGGGTACCCGGGCTGATCGGGGTCCGTCCGGCTCCAGCCCGCGGTGCAGGCTCCGGGTTGACCTGGTGTCCGGAAGCCCCGAGCCCCAGGGCAGGGGTACCCGGGCTGATCGGGGTCCGTCCGGCCCCAGCCCGCGGTGCAGGCTCCGGGTTGACCTGGTGTCCGGAAGCCCCGAGCCCCAGGGCAGGGGTACCCGGGCTGATCGGGGTCCGTCCGGCCCCAGCCCGCGGTGCAGGCTCCGGGTTGACCTGGTGACTCCCCTGCCTCGGGTGGCCCCGATCCTTTTTTCCGTTTTTTTTTTTTTTCATTTTTTGGCCGGAGAGTGGTAGGGATGCCTTCCCCCGCCACCCCGTTTGGGGTCGGTGAAAAAAAATTTCAGACTTCCAGGGCCCCGATCCCTGGCGGGGCGTTTCAGGCTGGCCGGCGGGACCTCTCGGGCACAGGCGCCGGGTTGACCCGGTGACTCCCCTGCCTCGGGTGGGCCCGATCCTTTTTTCCGAGGTTTTTTTCCTTTTCGGCCGGAGAGTGCTCTGGATGCCCCCCCAGCACCCCTTTGGCGGTCGGTGAAATTTTTTTTTTTAGACCTCCAGGGGCCCGATCCCTGGCCGCGGCGTCGCAGGCTGGCCTGGAGGAGCTCTCCTGCGGGTACAGGGTCCGGGTTGACCCGGTGACTCCCCTGCCTCGGGTGGGCCCGATCCTTTTTTCCGTTTTTTTTTTTTTTTTTCCCGGAGAGTGGTCTGGGTGTCCCCCCAGCACCCCTTTGGGGGTCGGTGAAAATTTTTTTTTCCGACTTCCAGGGGCCCGATCCACGGCCGCGGCGTCGCAGGCTGGCCTGGTGGCCTTCTCTCGCTCCGGCCGCGGATGGCGAGACGCTCGGCCACCAGGTCAACCCGGAGGAAAAACGGCTGAAAA
>NW_027621939.1:285000-292500 GCF_965140285.1 Lepidochelys kempii | reverse complement strand
GCACCCGGACGCAGCGGGGTCCGCCCGGCCACAGCCCGCGGGGGCAGGAACCGGGTTGACCTGGTGGCCAAAAAGCAAACCGGCCACCAGGTAAACCCGTTCAAAGTATAGGGTTGACCTGGTGGCCGAACAGCAAACCGGCCACCAGGTAAACCCGTTCAAAGTATAGGGTTGACCTGGTGGCCGAAAAGCAAACCGGCCACCAGGTAAACCCGTTCAAAGTACAGGGTTGACCTGGTGGCCGAAAAACAAACCGGCCACCAGGTCAACCCGTTCAAAGTATAGGGTTGACCTGGTGGCCGAAAAGCAAACCGGCCACCAGGTAAACCCCTTTCAAAGTATAGGGTTGACCTGGTGGCCGAAAAGCAAAGCGGCCACCAGGTAAACCCGTTCAAAGTATAGGGTTGACCTGGTGGCCGAAAAGCAAAGCGGCCACCAGGTCAACCCGTTCAAAGTATAGGGTTGACCTGGTGGCCGAAAAGCAAACCGGCCACCAGGTCAACCCATTGAAAGTATAGGGTTGACCTGGTGGCCGGACGGGAAGGAAGCCCCGAGCCCCGGGGCAGGGGGACCCGGGTGGAGTGGGGTCCGTCCGGCTCCAGGCCGCGGGGGAGGCTCCGGGTTGACCTGGTGTCCGGACGGGAACGAAGCCCCGACCCCGTGGCAGGGGGACCCGCACGGAGAAGGCGTCCGACCGGCCCCAGCTCGCGCTGCAGGCTCCGGGTTGACCTGGTGACTCCCCTGCCTCGGGTGGCCCCGATCCTTTTTTTTCCGTTTTTTTTTTTTTTCCGTTTTTTGGCCGGAGAGTGGTCGGGATGGCCCCCCGGCACCCCTTTTGTGGTCGTTGAAAATTTTGTTTCAGACTTCCAGGGGCCCGATCCCTGACCGAGGCGTTTCAGGCTGGCCTGGCGGACTTCTCTGCACAGGCTCCGGATTGACCCGGTGACTCCCCTGCCTCGGGTGGGCCCGATCCTTTTTTCCGCTTTTTTTTTTTTTTTTTTTTTGGGGTCCGGAGAGTGGTCTGGATGCCCCCCCAGAACCCCTTTTGCGGTCGTTGAAATTTTTTTTTTCAGACTTCCAGGGTCCCGATCCCTGACCACGGCGTCGCAGGCTAGCCTGGGAGACTTGTCTGGCGAGGGCAGGCACAGGGTTGACAAGGTGTCCGGACGGGAAGGAAGCCCCGAGCCCCGGGGCACGGGTACCCGGCCTGAGCGGGGTCCGTCCGGCCCCAGCCCGCGGGGGAGGCTCCGGGTTGACCTGGTGTCCGGACGGGAAGGAAGCCCCGAGCCCGGGGCAAGGGGACCCGGGCGGAGCGGGGTCTGTCCGGCTCCAGCCCGCGGGGGAGGCTCCGGGTTGACCTGGTGTCCGGACGGGAAGGAAGCCCCGATCCCGGGGCAAGGGGACCCGGACGGAGCGGTATCCGCCGAGCCCCAGCCCGCGGGGGCAGGAACCGGGTTGACCTGGTGGCCGAAAAGCAAACCGGCCACCAGGTCAACCCGTTCAAAGTATAGGGTTGACCTGGTGGCCGAAAAGCAAACCGGCCACCAGGTCAACCCATTGAAAGTATAGGGTTGACCTGGTGGCCGAAAAACAAACCGGCCACCAGGTCAACCCGTTCAAAGTATAGGGTTGACCTGGTGGCCGAAAAGCAAACCGGCCACCAGGTCAACCCATTGAAAGTATAGGGTTGACCTGGTGGCCGGACGGGAAGGAAGCCCCGAGCCCCGGGGCAGGGGGACCCGGGTGGAGTGGGGTCCGTCCGGCTCCAGCCCGCGGGGGAGGCTCCGGGTTGACCTGGTGTCCGGACGGGAACGAAGCCCCGACCCCGTGGCAGGGGGACCCGCACGGAGAAGGCGTCCGACCGGCCCCAGCTCGCGCTGCAGGCTCCGGGTTGACCTGGTGACTCCCCTGCCTCGGGTGGCCCCGATCCTTTTTTTCCGTTTTTTTTTTTTTCCGTTTTTTGGCCGGAGAGTGGTCGGGATGCCCCCCCGGCACCCCTTTTGTGGTCGTTGAAAATTTTGTTTCAGACTTCCAGGGGCCCGATCCCTGACCGGGGCGTTTCAGGCTGGCCTGGCGGACTTCTCTGCACAGGCTCCGGATTGACCCGGTGACTCCCCTGCCTCGGGTGGGCCCGATCCTTTTTTCCGTTTTTTTTTTTTTGGGTCCGGAGAGTGGTCTGGATGCCCCCCCAGAACCCCTTTTGGGGTCGGTGAAAAATTTTTTTCAGACTTCCAGGGTCCCGATCCCTGACCACGGCGCCGCAGGCTGGTCTGGGGGACTTGTCTGGCGAGGGCAGGCACAGGGTTGACATGGTGTCCGGACGGGAAGGAAGCCCCGAGCCCCGGGGCACGGGTACCCGGCCTGAGCGGGGTCCGTCCGGCCCCAGCCCGCGGTGCAGGCTCCGGGTTGACCTGGTGTCCGGAAGCCCCGAGCCCCAGGGCAGGGGTACCCGGGCTGATCGGGGTCCGTCCGGCCCCAGCCCTCGGTGCAGGCTCCGGGTTGACCTGGTGACTCCCCTGCCTCGCGTGGCCCCGATCCTTTTTTCCGGTTTTTTTTTCCTTTTTTGGCCGGAGAGTGGTCGCGATGCCTCCCCCCCGCCACCCCGTTTTGGGTCGGTGGGAAAAAAATCAGACTTCCAGGGACCCGATCCCTGGCCGCGGCGTTTCAGGCTGGCCTGGCGGACTTCTCTGCACAGGCTCCGGGTTGAACCAGTGACTCCCCTGCCTCGGGTGGGCCCGATCCTTTTTTCCGTTTTTTTTTTTTATTTATTTTTTGGCCGGAGAGTGGTAGGGATGCCTTCCCCGTCACCCCGTTTGGGGTCGGTGAAAAAAAAATTCAGACTTCCAGGGGCCCGATCCCTGGCCGCGGCGTTTCAGGCTGCCCTGGCGGACTTCTCTGCACAGGCTCCGGGTTGAACCAGTGACTCCCCTGCCTCGGGTGGGCCCGATCCTTTTTTCCGTTTTTTTTTTTTTTTTTTTGGGGGGTCCGGAGAGTGGTCTGGATGTCCCTCAGATCCCCTTTTGGGGTCGATGAAAATTTTTTAAAAAGACTTCCAGGGTCCCGATCCCTGACCACGGCATCGCAGAGTGGCCTGGGGGGCTTGTCCGGCGGGGGGCAGGCTGCGGCTTGACATGGTGTCCGGACGGAAAGGAAGCCCCGAGCCCGCGGCAGGGGGACCCGGGCGGAGCGGGGTCCGTCCGGCCCCAGCCCGCGGGGGGCAGGCTCCGGGTTGACCTGGTGTCCGGAAGCCCCGAGCCCCGGGGCAGGGGTACCCGGGCTGATCGGGGTCCGTCCGGCCCCAGCCCGCGGTGCAGGCTCCGGGTTGACCTGGTGTCCGGAAGCCCCGAGCCCCAGGGCAGGGGTACACGGGCTGATCGGGGTCCGTCCGGCCCCAGCCCGCGGTGCAGGCTCCGGGTTGACCTGGTGACTCCCCTGCCTCGGGTGGCCCCGATCCTTTTTTCCGTTTTTTTTTTTTTCATTTTTTGGCCGGAGAGTGGTAGGGATGTCTTCCCCCGCCACCCCGTTTGGGGTCGTTGAAAAAAAATTTCAGACTTCCAGGGCCCCGATCCCTGGCGGGGCGTTTCAGGCTGGCCGGCGGGACCTCTCGGGCACAGGCGCCGGGTTGACCCGCTGACTCCCCTGCCTCGGGTGGCCCCGATCCTTTTTCCCGTTTTTTTTTTTTTTCATTTTTTGGCCGGAGAGTGGTAGGGATGCCTTCCCCCGCCACCCCGTTTGGGGTCGGTGAAAAAAAATTTCAGACTTCCAGGGCCCCGATCCCTGGCGGGGCGTTTCAGGCTGGCCGGCGGGACCTCTCGGGCACAGGCGCCGGGTTGACCCGGTGACTCCCCTGCCTCGGGTGGCCCCGATCCTTTTTTCCGTTTTTTTTTTTTTTTCATTTTTTGGCCGGAGAGTGGTAGGGATGCCTTCCCCCGCCACCCCGTATGGGGTCGGTGAAAAAAAATTTCAGACTTCCAGGGCCCCGATCCCTGGCGGGGCGTTTCAGGCTGGCCGGCGGGACCTCTCGGGCACAGGCGCCGGGTTGACCCGGTGACTCCCCTGCCTCGGGTGGCCCCGATCCTTTTTTCCGTTTTTTTTTTTTTGGGTCCGGAGAGTGGTCTGGATGCCCCTCAGATCGCCTTTTGGGGTCGCTGAAAATTTTTAAAAAAGACTTCCAGGGTCCCGATCCGTGACCACGGCGTCGCAGGGTGGCCTGGGGGGCTTGTCCGGCGGGGGGCAGGCTCCGGCTTGACATGGTGTCCGGACGGGAAGGAAGCCCCGAGCCCGCGGCAGGGGGACCCGGGCGGAGCGGGGTCCGTCCGGCCCCAGCCCGCGGGGGGAAGGCTCCGGGTTGACCTGGTGTCCGGAAGCCCCGAGCCCCAGGGCAGGGGTACCCGGGCTGATCGGGGTCCGTCCGGCCCCAGCCCGCGGTGCAGGCTCCGGGTTGACCTGGTGTCCGGAAGCCCCGAGCCCCAGGGCAGGGGTACCCGGGCTGATCGCTGTCCGTCCGGCCCCAGCCCGCGGTGCAGGCTCCGGGTTGACCTGGTGACTCCCCTGCCTCGGGTGGCCCCGATCCTTTTTTCCGTTTTTTTTTTTTTTTCATTTTTTGGCCGGAGAGTGGTAGGGATGCCTTCCCCCGCCACCCCGTTTGGGGTCGGTGAAAAAAAATTTCAGACTTCCAGGGCCCCGATCCCTGGCGGGGCGTTTCAGGCTGGCCGGCGGGACCTCTCGGGCACAGGCGCCGGGTTGACCCGGTGACTCCCCTGCCTCGGGTGGCCCCGATTCTTTTTTCCGTTTTTTTTTTTTTTTTCATTTTTTGGCCGGAGAGTGGTAGGGATGCCTTCCCCCGCCACCCCGTATGGGGTCGGTGAAAAAAAATTTCAGACTTCCAGGGCCCCGATCCCTGGCGGGGCGTTTCAGGCTGGCCGGCGGGACCTCTCGGGCACAGGCGCCGGGTTGACCCGGTGACTCCCCTGCCTCGGGTGGCCCCGATCCTTTTTTCCGTTTTTTTTTTTTTTTCATTTTTTGGCCGGAGAGTGGTAGGGATGCCTTCCCCCGCCACCCCGTTTGGGGTCGGTGAAAAAAAATTTCAGACTTCCAGGGCCCCGATCCCTGGCGGGGCGTTTCAGGCTGGCCGGCGGGACCTCTCGGGCACAGGCGCCGGGTTGACCCGGTGACTCACCTGCCTCGGGTGGCCCCGATCCTTTTTTCCGTTTTTTTTTTTTTTTCATTTTTTGGCCGGAGAGTGGTAGGGATGCCTTCCCCCGCCACCCCGTTTGGGGTCGGTGAAAAAAAATTTCAGACTTCCAGGGCCCCGATCCCTGGCGGGGCGTTTCAGGCTGGCCGGCGGGACCTCTCGGGCACAGGCGCCGGGTTGACCCGGTGACTCCCCCTGCCTCGGGTGGCCCCGATCCTTTTTTCCGTTTTTTTTTTTTTTTCATTTTTTGGCCGGAGAGTGGTAGGGATGCCTTCCCCCGCCACCCCGTTTGGGGTCGGTGAAAAAAAATTTCAGACTTCCAGGGCCCCGATCCCTGGCGGGGCGTTTCAGGCTGGCCGGCGGGACCTCTCGGGCACAGGCGCCGGGTTGACCCGGTGACTCCCCTGCCTCGGGTGGCCCCGATCCTTTTTTCCGTTTTTTTTTTTTTTTCATTTTTTGGCCGGAGAGTGGTAGGGATGCCTTCCCCCGCCACCCCGTTTGGGGTCGGTGAAAAAAAATTTCAGACTTCCAGGGCCCCGATCCCTGGCGGGGCGTTTCAGGCTGGCCGGCGGGACCTCTCGGGCACAGGCGCCGGGTTGACCCGGTGACTCCCCTGCCTCGGGTGGCCCCGATCCTTTTTTCCGTTTTTTTTTTTTTTGGGTCCGGAGAGTGTTCTGGATGCCCCTCAGATCGCCTTTTGGGGTCGCTGAAAATTTTTAAAAAAGACTTCCAGGGTCCCGATCCGTGACCACGGCGTCGCAGGGTGGCCTGGGGGGCTTGTCCGGCGGGGGGCAGGCTGCGGCTTGACATGGTGTCCGGACGGGAAGGAAGCCCCGAGCCCGCGGCAGGGGGACCCGGGCGGAGCGGGGTCCGTCCGGCCCCAGCCCGCGGGGGGCAGGCTCCGGGTTGACCTGGTGTCCGGAAGCCCCGAGCCCCGGGGCAGGGGTACCCGGGCTGATCGGGGTCCGTCCGGCTCCAGCCCGCGGTGCAGGCTCCGGGTTGACCTGGTGTCCGGAAGCCCCGAGCCCCAGGGCAGGGGTACCCGGGCTGATCGGGGTCCGTCCGGCCCCAGCCCGCGGTGCAGGCTCCGGGTTGACCTGGTGTCCGGAAGCCCCGAGCCCCAGGGCAGGGGTACCCGGGCTGATCGGGGTCCGTCCGGCCCCAGCCCGCGGTGCAGGCTCCGGGTTGACCTGGTGACTCCCCTGCCTCGGGTGGCCCCGATCCTTTTTTCCGTTTTTTTTTTTTTTCATTTTTTGGCCGGAGAGTGGTAGGGATGCCTTCCCCCGCCACCCCGTTTGGGGTCGGTGAAAAAAAATTTCAGACTTCCAGGGCCCCGATCCCTGGCGGGGCGTTTCAGGCTGGCCGGCGGGACCTCTCGGGCACAGGCGCCGGGTTGACCCGGTGACTCCCCTGCCTCGGGTGGGCCCGATCCTTTTTTCCGAGGTTTTTTTCCTTTTCGGCCGGAGAGTGCTCTGGATGCCCCCCCAGCACCCCTTTGGCGGTCGGTGAAATTTTTTTTTTTAGACCTCCAGGGGCCCGATCCCTGGCCGCGGCGTCGCAGGCTGGCCTGGAGGAGCTCTCCTGCGGGTACAGGGTCCGGGTTGACCCGGTGACTCCCCTGCCTCGGGTGGGCCCGATCCTTTTTTCCGTTTTTTTTTTTTTTCCCGGAGAGTGGTCTGGGTGTCCCCCCAGCACCCCTTTGGGGGTCGGTGAAAATTTTTTTTTCCGACTTCCAGGGGCCCGATCCACGGCCGCGGCGTCGCAGGCTGGCCTGGTGGCCTTCTCTCGCTCCGGCCGCGGATGGCGAGACGCTCGGCCACCAGGTCAACCCGGAGGAAAAACGGCTGAAAAAAAATCGCTAAGTCCCTGCTCGGCCACCAGGTCAACCCGGAGGAAAAACGGCTGAAAAAAATTTTCTAAGTCCCTGCTCGGCCACCAGGTCAACCCGGAGGAAAAACGGCTGAAAAAAAATCGCTAAGTCCCTGCTCGGCCACCAGGTCAACCCGGAGGAAAAACGGCTGAAAAAAATTTTCTAAGTCCCTGCTCGGCCACCAGGTCAACCCGGAGGAAAAACGGCTGAAAAAAATTACTAAGTCCCTGCTCGGCCACCAGGTCAACCCGGAGGAAAAAACGGCTGAAAAAATTTCTAAGTCCCTGCTCGGCCACCAGGTCAACCCCAGGAAAAGGCTGAAAAAATGGCTAAGTCCCTGCTCGGCCACCAGGTCAACCCCAGGAAAAGGCTGAAAAAATGGCTAAGTCCCTGCTCGGCCACCAGGTCAACCCCAGGAAAAGGCTGAAAAAATGGC
>NW_027621939.1:262500-272500 GCF_965140285.1 Lepidochelys kempii | reverse complement strand
GGTGGCCGGAGGAGAATTAAGCCCGGGGCCCCGGGGCAGGGGCACCCGGACGGAGCGGGGTCCGCCCGGCCCCAGCCCGCGGGGGCAGGAACCGGGTTGACCTGGTGGCCGGAGGAGAATTAAGCCCGGGGCCCCGGGGCAGGGGCACCCGGACGGAGCGGGGTCCGCCCGGCCACAGCCCGCGGGGGCAGGAACCGGGTTGACCTGGTGGCCGGAGGAGTATTAAGCCCGGGGCAGGGGCACCCGGACGGAGCGGGGTCCGCCCGGCCCCAGCCCGCGGGGGCAGGAACCGGGTTGACCTGGTGGCCGGAGGAGTATTAAGCCCGGGGCAGGGGCACCCGGACGGAGCGGGGTCCGCCCGGCCCCAGCCCGCGGGGGCAGGAACCGGGTTGACCTGGTGGCCGGAGGAGAATTAAGCCCGGGGCCCCGGGGCAGGGGCACCCGGACGGAGCGGGGTCCGCCCGGCCCCAGCCCGCGGGGGCAGGAACCGGGTTGACCTGGTGGCCGGAGGAGTATTAAGCCCGGGGCCCCGGGGCAGGGGCACCCGGACGGAGCGGGGTCCGCCCGGCCCCAGCCCGCGGGGGCAGGAACCGGGTTGACCTGGTGGCCGGAGGAGTATTAAGCCCGGGGCCCCGGGGCAGGGGCACCCGGACGGAGCGGGGTCCGCCCGGCCCCAGCCCGCGGGGGCAGGAACCGGGTTGACCTGGTGGCCGGAGGAGTATTAAGCCCGGGGCAGGGGCACCCGGACGGAGCGGGGTCCGCCCGGCCCCAGCCCGCGGGGGCAGGAACCGGGTTGACCTGGTGGCCGGAGGAGAATTAAGCCCGGGGCCCCGGGGCAGGGGCACCCGGACGGAGCGGGGTCCGCCCGGCCCCAGCCCGCGGGGGCAGGAACCGGGTTGACCTGGTGGCCGGAGGAGAATTAAGCCCGGGGCAGGGGCACCCGGACGGAGCGGGGTCCGCCCGGCCACAGCCCGCGGGGGCAGGAACCGGGTTGACCTGGTGGCCGGAGGAGAATTAAGCCCGGGGCCCCGGGGCAGGGGCACCCGGACGGAGCGGGGTCCGCCCGGCCCCAGCCCGCGGGGGCAGGAACCGGGTTGACCTGGTGGCCGGAGGAGAATTAAGCCCGGGGCCCCGGGGCAGGGGCACCCGGACGGAGCGTGGTCCGCCCGGCCCCAGCCCGCGGGGGCAGGAACCGGGTTGACCTGGTGGCCGGAGGAGAATTAAGCCCGGGGCCCCGGGGCAGGGGCACCCGGACGGAGCGGGGTCCGCCCGGCCCCAGCCCGCGGGGGCAGGAACCGGGTTGACCTGGTGGCCGGAGGAGAATTAAGCCCGGGGCCCCGGGGCAGGGGCACACGGACGGAGCGGGGTCCGCCCGGCCCCAGCCCGCGGGGGCAGGAACCGGGTTGACCTGGTGGCCGGAGGAGTATTAAGCCCGGGGCCCCGGGGCAGGGGCACCCGGACGGAGCGGGGTCCGCCCGGCCACAGCCCGCGGGGGCAGGAACCGGGTTGACCTGGTGGCCGGAGGAGTATTAAGCCCGGGGCAGGGGCACCCGGACGGAGCGGGGTCCGCCCGGCCCCAGCCCGCGGGGGCAGGAACCGGGTTGACCTGGTGGCCGGAGGAGTATTAAGCCCGGGGCAGGGGCACCCGGACGGAGCGGGGTCCGCCCGGCCCCAGCCCGCGGGGGCAGGAACCGGGTTGACCTGGTGGCCGGAGGAGAATTAAGCCCGGGGCCCCGGGGCAGGGGCACCCGGACGGAGCGGGGTCCGCCCGGCCCCAGCCCGCGGGGGCAGGAACCGGGTTGACCTGGTGGCCGGAGGAGTATTAAGCCCGGGGCCCCGGGGCAGGGGCACCCGGACGGAGCGGGGTCCGCCCGGCCCCAGCCCGCGGGGGCAGGAACCGGGTTGACCTGGTGGCCGGAGGAGTATTAAGCCCGGGGCCCCGGGGCAGGGGCACCCGGACGGAGCGGGGTCCGCCCGGCCCCAGCCCGCGGGGGCAGGAACCGGGTTGACCTGGTGGCCGGAGGAGTATTAAGCCCGGGGCAGGGGCACCCGGACGGAGCGGGGTCCGCCCGGCCCCAGCCCGCGGGGGCAGGAACCGGGTTGACCTGGTGGCCGGAGGAGAATTAAGCCCGGGGCCCCGGGGCAGGGGCACCCGGACGGAGCGGGGTCCGCCCGGCCCCAGCCCGCGGGGGCAGGAACCGGGTTGACCTGGTGGCCGGAGGAGAATTAAGCCCGGGGCAGGGGCACCCGGACGGAGCGGGGTCCGCCCGGCCACAGCCCGCGGGGGCAGGAACCGGGTTGACCTGGTGGCCGGAGGAGAATTAAGCCCGGGGCCCCGGGGCAGGGGCACCCGGACGGAGCGGGGTCCGCCCGGCCCCAGCCCGCGGGGGCAGGAACCGGGTTGACCTGGTGGCCGGAGGAGAATTAAGCCCGGGGCCCCGGGGCAGGGGCACCCGGACGGAGCGTGGTCCGCCCGGCCCCAGCCCGCGGGGGCAGGAACCGGGTTGACCTGGTGGCCGGAGGAGAATTAAGCCCGGGGCCCCGGGGCAGGGGCACCCGGACGGAGCGGGGTCCGCCCGGCCCCAGCCCGCGGGGGCAGGAACCGGGTTGACCTGGTGGCCGGAGGAGAATTAAGCCCGGGGCCCCGGGGCAGGGGCACACGGACGGAGCGGGGTCCGCCCGGCCCCAGCCCGCGGGGGCAGGAACCGGGTTGACCTGGTGGCCGGAGGAGTATTAAGCCCGGGGCCCCGGGGCAGGGGCACCCGGACGGAGCGGGGTCCGCCCGGCCCCAGCCCGCGGGGGCAGGAACCGGGTTGACCTGGTGGCCGGAGGAGAATTAAGTCCGGGGCCGCGGGGCAGGGGCACCCGGACGCAGCGGGGTCCGCCCGGCCACAGCCCGCGGGGGCAGGAACCGGGTTGACCTGGTGGCCGGAGGAGAATTAAGCCCGGGGCCCCGGGGCAGGGGCACCCGGACGGAGCGGGGTCCGCCCGGCCACAGCCCGCGGGGGCAGGAACCGGGTTGACCTGGTGGCCGGAGGAGAATTAAGCCCGGGGCCCCGGGGCAGGGGCACCCGGACGGAGCGGGGTCCGCCCGGCCCCAGCCCGCGGGGGCAGGAACCGGGTTGACCTGGTGGCCGGAGGAGAATTAAGCCCGGGGCCCCGGAGCAGGGGCACCCGGACGCAGCGGGGTCCGCCCGGCCACAGCCCGCGGGGGCAGGAACCGGGTTGACCTGGTGGCCAAAAAGCAAACCGGCCACCAGGTAAACCCGTTCAAAGTATAGGGTTGACCTGGTGGCCGAACAGCAAACCGGCCACCAGGTAAACCCGTTCAAAGTATAGGGTTGACCTGGTGGCCGAAAAGCAAACCGGCCACCAGGTAAACCCGTTCAAAGTACAGGGTTGACCTGGTGGCCGAAAAACAAACCGGCCACCAGGTCAACCCGTTCAAAGTATAGGGTTGACCTGGTGGCCGAAAAGCAAACCGGCCACCAGGTAAACCCCTTTCAAAGTATAGGGTTGACCTGGTGGCCGAAAAGCAAAGCGGCCACCAGGTAAACCCGTTCAAAGTATAGGGTTGACCTGGTGGCCGAAAAGCAAAGCGGCCACCAGGTCAACCCGTTCAAAGTATAGGGTTGACCTGGTGGCCGAAAAGCAAACCGGCCACCAGGTCAACCCATTGAAAGTATAGGGTTGACCTGGTGGCCGGACGGGAAGGAAGCCCCGAGCCCCGGGGCAGGGGGACCCGGGTGGAGTGGGGTCCGTCCGGCTCCAGGCCGCGGGGGAGGCTCCGGGTTGACCTGGTGTCCGGACGGGAACGAAGCCCCGACCCCGTGGCAGGGGGACCCGCACGGAGAAGGCGTCCGACCGGCCCCAGCTCGCGCTGCAGGCTCCGGGTTGACCTGGTGACTCCCCTGCCTCGGGTGGCCCCGATCCTTTTTTTTCCGTTTTTTTTTTTTTTCCGTTTTTTGGCCGGAGAGTGGTCGGGATGGCCCCCCGGCACCCCTTTTGTGGTCGTTGAAAATTTTGTTTCAGACTTCCAGGGGCCCGATCCCTGACCGAGGCGTTTCAGGCTGGCCTGGCGGACTTCTCTGCACAGGCTCCGGATTGACCCGGTGACTCCCCTGCCTCGGGTGGGCCCGATCCTTTTTTCCGCTTTTTTTTTTTTTTTTTTTTTGGGGTCCGGAGAGTGGTCTGGATGCCCCCCCAGAACCCCTTTTGCGGTCGTTGAAATTTTTTTTTTCAGACTTCCAGGGTCCCGATCCCTGACCACGGCGTCGCAGGCTAGCCTGGGAGACTTGTCTGGCGAGGGCAGGCACAGGGTTGACAAGGTGTCCGGACGGGAAGGAAGCCCCGAGCCCCGGGGCACGGGTACCCGGCCTGAGCGGGGTCCGTCCGGCCCCAGCCCGCGGGGGAGGCTCCGGGTTGACCTGGTGTCCGGACGGGAAGGAAGCCCCGAGCCCGGGGCAAGGGGACCCGGGCGGAGCGGGGTCTGTCCGGCTCCAGCCCGCGGGGGAGGCTCCGGGTTGACCTGGTGTCCGGACGGGAAGGAAGCCCCGATCCCGGGGCAAGGGGACCCGGACGGAGCGGTATCCGCCGAGCCCCAGCCCGCGGGGGCAGGAACCGGGTTGACCTGGTGGCCGAAAAGCAAACCGGCCACCAGGTCAACCCGTTCAAAGTATAGGGTTGACCTGGTGGCCGAAAAGCAAACCGGCCACCAGGTCAACCCATTGAAAGTATAGGGTTGACCTGGTGGCCGAAAAACAAACCGGCCACCAGGTCAACCCGTTCAAAGTATAGGGTTGACCTGGTGGCCGAAAAGCAAACCGGCCACCAGGTCAACCCATTGAAAGTATAGGGTTGACCTGGTGGCCGGACGGGAAGGAAGCCCCGAGCCCCGGGGCAGGGGGACCCGGGTGGAGTGGGGTCCGTCCGGCTCCAGCCCGCGGGGGAGGCTCCGGGTTGACCTGGTGTCCGGACGGGAACGAAGCCCCGACCCCGTGGCAGGGGGACCCGCACGGAGAAGGCGTCCGACCGGCCCCAGCTCGCGCTGCAGGCTCCGGGTTGACCTGGTGACTCCCCTGCCTCGGGTGGCCCCGATCCTTTTTTTCCGTTTTTTTTTTTTTCCGTTTTTTGGCCGGAGAGTGGTCGGGATGCCCCCCCGGCACCCCTTTTGTGGTCGTTGAAAATTTTGTTTCAGACTTCCAGGGGCCCGATCCCTGACCGGGGCGTTTCAGGCTGGCCTGGCGGACTTCTCTGCACAGGCTCCGGATTGACCCGGTGACTCCCCTGCCTCGGGTGGGCCCGATCCTTTTTTCCGTTTTTTTTTTTTTGGGTCCGGAGAGTGGTCTGGATGCCCCCCCAGAACCCCTTTTGGGGTCGGTGAAAAATTTTTTTCAGACTTCCAGGGTCCCGATCCCTGACCACGGCGCCGCAGGCTGGTCTGGGGGACTTGTCTGGCGAGGGCAGGCACAGGGTTGACATGGTGTCCGGACGGGAAGGAAGCCCCGAGCCCCGGGGCACGGGTACCCGGCCTGAGCGGGGTCCGTCCGGCCCCAGCCCGCGGTGCAGGCTCCGGGTTGACCTGGTGTCCGGAAGCCCCGAGCCCCAGGGCAGGGGTACCCGGGCTGATCGGGGTCCGTCCGGCCCCAGCCCTCGGTGCAGGCTCCGGGTTGACCTGGTGACTCCCCTGCCTCGCGTGGCCCCGATCCTTTTTTCCGGTTTTTTTTTCCTTTTTTGGCCGGAGAGTGGTCGCGATGCCTCCCCCCCGCCACCCCGTTTTGGGTCGGTGGGAAAAAAATCAGACTTCCAGGGACCCGATCCCTGGCCGCGGCGTTTCAGGCTGGCCTGGCGGACTTCTCTGCACAGGCTCCGGGTTGAACCAGTGACTCCCCTGCCTCGGGTGGGCCCGATCCTTTTTTCCGTTTTTTTTTTTTATTTATTTTTTGGCCGGAGAGTGGTAGGGATGCCTTCCCCGTCACCCCGTTTGGGGTCGGTGAAAAAAAAATTCAGACTTCCAGGGGCCCGATCCCTGGCCGCGGCGTTTCAGGCTGCCCTGGCGGACTTCTCTGCACAGGCTCCGGGTTGAACCAGTGACTCCCCTGCCTCGGGTGGGCCCGATCCTTTTTTCCGTTTTTTTTTTTTTTTTTTTGGGGGGTCCGGAGAGTGGTCTGGATGTCCCTCAGATCCCCTTTTGGGGTCGATGAAAATTTTTTAAAAAGACTTCCAGGGTCCCGATCCCTGACCACGGCATCGCAGAGTGGCCTGGGGGGCTTGTCCGGCGGGGGGCAGGCTGCGGCTTGACATGGTGTCCGGACGGAAAGGAAGCCCCGAGCCCGCGGCAGGGGGACCCGGGCGGAGCGGGGTCCGTCCGGCCCCAGCCCGCGGGGGGCAGGCTCCGGGTTGACCTGGTGTCCGGAAGCCCCGAGCCCCGGGGCAGGGGTACCCGGGCTGATCGGGGTCCGTCCGGCCCCAGCCCGCGGTGCAGGCTCCGGGTTGACCTGGTGTCCGGAAGCCCCGAGCCCCAGGGCAGGGGTACACGGGCTGATCGGGGTCCGTCCGGCCCCAGCCCGCGGTGCAGGCTCCGGGTTGACCTGGTGACTCCCCTGCCTCGGGTGGCCCCGATCCTTTTTTCCGTTTTTTTTTTTTTCATTTTTTGGCCGGAGAGTGGTAGGGATGTCTTCCCCCGCCACCCCGTTTGGGGTCGTTGAAAAAAAATTTCAGACTTCCAGGGCCCCGATCCCTGGCGGGGCGTTTCAGGCTGGCCGGCGGGACCTCTCGGGCACAGGCGCCGGGTTGACCCGCTGACTCCCCTGCCTCGGGTGGCCCCGATCCTTTTTCCCGTTTTTTTTTTTTTTCATTTTTTGGCCGGAGAGTGGTAGGGATGCCTTCCCCCGCCACCCCGTTTGGGGTCGGTGAAAAAAAATTTCAGACTTCCAGGGCCCCGATCCCTGGCGGGGCGTTTCAGGCTGGCCGGCGGGACCTCTCGGGCACAGGCGCCGGGTTGACCCGGTGACTCCCCTGCCTCGGGTGGCCCCGATCCTTTTTTCCGTTTTTTTTTTTTTTTCATTTTTTGGCCGGAGAGTGGTAGGGATGCCTTCCCCCGCCACCCCGTATGGGGTCGGTGAAAAAAAATTTCAGACTTCCAGGGCCCCGATCCCTGGCGGGGCGTTTCAGGCTGGCCGGCGGGACCTCTCGGGCACAGGCGCCGGGTTGACCCGGTGACTCCCCTGCCTCGGGTGGCCCCGATCCTTTTTTCCGTTTTTTTTTTTTTGGGTCCGGAGAGTGGTCTGGATGCCCCTCAGATCGCCTTTTGGGGTCGCTGAAAATTTTTAAAAAAGACTTCCAGGGTCCCGATCCGTGACCACGGCGTCGCAGGGTGGCCTGGGGGGCTTGTCCGGCGGGGGGCAGGCTCCGGCTTGACATGGTGTCCGGACGGGAAGGAAGCCCCGAGCCCGCGGCAGGGGGACCCGGGCGGAGCGGGGTCCGTCCGGCCCCAGCCCGCGGGGGGAAGGCTCCGGGTTGACCTGGTGTCCGGAAGCCCCGAGCCCCGGGGCAGGGGTACCCGGGCTGATCGGGGTCCGTCCGGCCCCAGCCCGCGGTGCAGGCTCCGGGTTGACCTGGTGTCCGGAAGCCCCGAGCCCCAGGGCAGGGGTACCCGGGCTGATCGCTGTCCGTCCGGCCCCAGCCCGCGGTGCAGGCTCCGGGTTGACCTGGTGACTCCCCTGCCTCGGGTGGCCCCGATCCTTTTTTCCGTTTTTTTTTTTTTTTCATTTTTTGGCCGGAGAGTGGTAGGGATGCCTTCCCCCGCCACCCCGTTTGGGGTCGGTGAAAAAAAATTTCAGACTTCCAGGGCCCCGATCCCTGGCGGGGCGTTTCAGGCTGGCCGGCGGGACCTCTCGGGCACAGGCGCCGGGTTGACCCGGTGACTCCCCTGCCTCGGGTGGCCCCGATTCTTTTTTCCGTTTTTTTTTTTTTTTTCATTTTTTGGCCGGAGAGTGGTAGGGATGCCTTCCCCCGCCACCCCGTATGGGGTCGGTGAAAAAAAATTTCAGACTTCCAGGGCCCCGATCCCTGGCGGGGCGTTTCAGGCTGGCCGGCGGGACCTCTCGGGCACAGGCGCCGGGTTGACCCGGTGACTCCCCTGCCTCGGGTGGCCCCGATCCTTTTTTCCGTTTTTTTTTTTTTTTCATTTTTTGGCCGGAGAGTGGTAGGGATGCCTTCCCCCGCCACCCCGTTTGGGGTCGGTGAAAAAAAATTTCAGACTTCCAGGGCCCCGATCCCTGGCGGGGCGTTTCAGGCTGGCCGGCGGGACCTCTCGGGCACAGGCGCCGGGTTGACCCGGTGACTCACCTGCCTCGGGTGGCCCCGATCCTTTTTTCCGTTTTTTTTTTTTTTTCATTTTTTGGCCGGAGAGTGGTAGGGATGCCTTCCCCCGCCACCCCGTTTGGGGTCGGTGAAAAAAAATTTCAGACTTCCAGGGCCCCGATCCCTGGCGGGGCGTTTCAGGCTGGCCGGCGGGACCTCTCGGGCACAGGCGCCGGGTTGACCCGGTGACTCCCCCTGCCTCGGGTGGCCCCGATCCTTTTTTCCGTTTTTTTTTTTTTTTCATTTTTTGGCCGGAGAGTGGTAGGGATGCCTTCCCCCGCCACCCCGTTTGGGGTCGGTGAAAAAAAATTTCAGACTTCCAGGGCCCCGATCCCTGGCGGGGCGTTTCAGGCTGGCCGGCGGGACCTCTCGGGCACAGGCGCCGGGTTGACCCGGTGACTCCCCTGCCTCGGGTGGCCCCGATCCTTTTTTCCGTTTTTTTTTTTTTTTCATTTTTTGGCCGGAGAGTGGTAGGGATGCCTTCCCCCGCCACCCCGTTTGGGGTCGGTGAAAAAAAATTTCAGACTTCCAGGGCCCCGATCCCTGGCGGGGCGTTTCAGGCTGGCCGGCGGGACCTCTCGGGCACAGGCGCCGGGTTGACCCGGTGACTCCCCTGCCTCGGGTGGCCCCGATCCTTTTTTCCGTTTTTTTTTTTTTTGGGTCCGGAGAGTGTTCTGGATGCCCCTCAGATCGCCTTTTGGGGTCGCTGAAAATTTTTAAAAAAGACTTCCAGGGTCCCGATCCGTGACCACGGCGTCGCAGGGTGGCCTGGGGGGCTTGTCCGGCGGGGGGCAGGCTGCGGCTTGACATGGTGTCCGGACGGGAAGGAAGCCCCGAGCCCGCGGCAGGGGGACCCGGGCGGAGCGGGGTCCGTCCGGCCCCAGCCCGCGGGGGGCAGGCTCCGGGTTGACCTGGTGTCCGGAAGCCCCGAGCCCCGGGGCAGGGGTACCCGGGCTGATCGGGGTCCGTCCGGCTCCAGCCCGCGGTGCAGGCTCCGGGTTGACCTGGTGTCCGGAAGCCCCGAGCCCCAGGGCAGGGGTACCCGGGCTGATCGGGGTCCGTCCGGCCCCAGCCCGCGGTGCAGGCTCCGGGTTGACCTGGTGTCCGGAAGCCCCGAGCCCCAGGGCAGGGGTACCCGGGCTGATCGGGGTCCGTCCGGCCCCAGCCCGCGGTGCAGGCTCCGGGTTGACCTGGTGACTCCCCTGCCTCGGGTGGCCCCGATCCTTTTTTCCGTTTTTTTTTTTTTTCATTTTTTGGCCGGAGAGTGGTAGGGATGCCTTCCCCCGCCACCCCGTTTGGGGTCGGTGAAAAAAAATTTCAGACTTCCAGGGCCCCGATCCCTGGCGGGGCGTTTCAGGCTGGCCGGCGGGACCTCTCGGGCACAGGCGCCGGGTTGACCCGGTGACTCCCCTGCCTCGGGTGGGCCCGATCCTTTTTTCCGAGGTTTTTTTCCTTTTCGGCCGGAGAGTGCTCTGGATGCCCCCCCAGCACCCCTTTGGCGGTCGGTGAAATTTTTTTTTTTAGACCTCCAGGGGCCCGATCCCTGGCCGCGGCGTCGCAGGCTGGCCTGGAGGAGCTCTCCTGCGGGTACAGGGTCCGGGTTGACCCGGTGACTCCCCTGCCTCGGGTGGGCCCG
>NW_027621939.1:242500-250000 GCF_965140285.1 Lepidochelys kempii | reverse complement strand
CGCGGGGCAGGGGCACCCGGACGCAGCGGGGTCCGCCCGGCCACAGCCCGCGGGGGCAGGAACCGGGTTGACCTGGTGGCCGGAGGAGAATTAAGCCCGGGGCCCCGGGGCAGGGGCACCCGGACGGAGCGGGGTCCGCCCGGCCACAGCCCGCGGGGGCAGGAACCGGGTTGACCTGGTGGCCGGAGGAGAATTAAGCCCGGGGCCCCGGGGCAGGGGCACCCGGACGGAGCGGGGTCCGCCCGGCCCCAGCCCGCGGGGGCAGGAACCGGGTTGACCTGGTGGCCGGAGGAGAATTAAGCCCGGGGCCCCGGAGCAGGGGCACCCGGACGCAGCGGGGTCCGCCCGGCCACAGCCCGCGGGGGCAGGAACCGGGTTGACCTGGTGGCCAAAAAGCAAACCGGCCACCAGGTAAACCCGTTCAAAGTATAGGGTTGACCTGGTGGCCGAACAGCAAACCGGCCACCAGGTAAACCCGTTCAAAGTATAGGGTTGACCTGGTGGCCGAAAAGCAAACCGGCCACCAGGTAAACCCGTTCAAAGTACAGGGTTGACCTGGTGGCCGAAAAACAAACCGGCCACCAGGTCAACCCGTTCAAAGTATAGGGTTGACCTGGTGGCCGAAAAGCAAACCGGCCACCAGGTAAACCCCTTTCAAAGTATAGGGTTGACCTGGTGGCCGAAAAGCAAAGCGGCCACCAGGTAAACCCGTTCAAAGTATAGGGTTGACCTGGTGGCCGAAAAGCAAAGCGGCCACCAGGTCAACCCGTTCAAAGTATAGGGTTGACCTGGTGGCCGAAAAGCAAACCGGCCACCAGGTCAACCCATTGAAAGTATAGGGTTGACCTGGTGGCCGGACGGGAAGGAAGCCCCGAGCCCCGGGGCAGGGGGACCCGGGTGGAGTGGGGTCCGTCCGGCTCCAGGCCGCGGGGGAGGCTCCGGGTTGACCTGGTGTCCGGACGGGAACGAAGCCCCGACCCCGTGGCAGGGGGACCCGCACGGAGAAGGCGTCCGACCGGCCCCAGCTCGCGCTGCAGGCTCCGGGTTGACCTGGTGACTCCCCTGCCTCGGGTGGCCCCGATCCTTTTTTTTCCGTTTTTTTTTTTTTTCCGTTTTTTGGCCGGAGAGTGGTCGGGATGGCCCCCCGGCACCCCTTTTGTGGTCGTTGAAAATTTTGTTTCAGACTTCCAGGGGCCCGATCCCTGACCGAGGCGTTTCAGGCTGGCCTGGCGGACTTCTCTGCACAGGCTCCGGATTGACCCGGTGACTCCCCTGCCTCGGGTGGGCCCGATCCTTTTTTCCGCTTTTTTTTTTTTTTTTTTTTTGGGGTCCGGAGAGTGGTCTGGATGCCCCCCCAGAACCCCTTTTGCGGTCGTTGAAATTTTTTTTTTCAGACTTCCAGGGTCCCGATCCCTGACCACGGCGTCGCAGGCTAGCCTGGGAGACTTGTCTGGCGAGGGCAGGCACAGGGTTGACAAGGTGTCCGGACGGGAAGGAAGCCCCGAGCCCCGGGGCACGGGTACCCGGCCTGAGCGGGGTCCGTCCGGCCCCAGCCCGCGGGGGAGGCTCCGGGTTGACCTGGTGTCCGGACGGGAAGGAAGCCCCGAGCCCGGGGCAAGGGGACCCGGGCGGAGCGGGGTCTGTCCGGCTCCAGCCCGCGGGGGAGGCTCCGGGTTGACCTGGTGTCCGGACGGGAAGGAAGCCCCGATCCCGGGGCAAGGGGACCCGGACGGAGCGGTATCCGCCGAGCCCCAGCCCGCGGGGGCAGGAACCGGGTTGACCTGGTGGCCGAAAAGCAAACCGGCCACCAGGTCAACCCGTTCAAAGTATAGGGTTGACCTGGTGGCCGAAAAGCAAACCGGCCACCAGGTCAACCCATTGAAAGTATAGGGTTGACCTGGTGGCCGAAAAACAAACCGGCCACCAGGTCAACCCGTTCAAAGTATAGGGTTGACCTGGTGGCCGAAAAGCAAACCGGCCACCAGGTCAACCCATTGAAAGTATAGGGTTGACCTGGTGGCCGGACGGGAAGGAAGCCCCGAGCCCCGGGGCAGGGGGACCCGGGTGGAGTGGGGTCCGTCCGGCTCCAGCCCGCGGGGGAGGCTCCGGGTTGACCTGGTGTCCGGACGGGAACGAAGCCCCGACCCCGTGGCAGGGGGACCCGCACGGAGAAGGCGTCCGACCGGCCCCAGCTCGCGCTGCAGGCTCCGGGTTGACCTGGTGACTCCCCTGCCTCGGGTGGCCCCGATCCTTTTTTTCCGTTTTTTTTTTTTTCCGTTTTTTGGCCGGAGAGTGGTCGGGATGCCCCCCCGGCACCCCTTTTGTGGTCGTTGAAAATTTTGTTTCAGACTTCCAGGGGCCCGATCCCTGACCGGGGCGTTTCAGGCTGGCCTGGCGGACTTCTCTGCACAGGCTCCGGATTGACCCGGTGACTCCCCTGCCTCGGGTGGGCCCGATCCTTTTTTCCGTTTTTTTTTTTTTGGGTCCGGAGAGTGGTCTGGATGCCCCCCCAGAACCCCTTTTGGGGTCGGTGAAAAATTTTTTTCAGACTTCCAGGGTCCCGATCCCTGACCACGGCGCCGCAGGCTGGTCTGGGGGACTTGTCTGGCGAGGGCAGGCACAGGGTTGACATGGTGTCCGGACGGGAAGGAAGCCCCGAGCCCCGGGGCACGGGTACCCGGCCTGAGCGGGGTCCGTCCGGCCCCAGCCCGCGGTGCAGGCTCCGGGTTGACCTGGTGTCCGGAAGCCCCGAGCCCCAGGGCAGGGGTACCCGGGCTGATCGGGGTCCGTCCGGCCCCAGCCCTCGGTGCAGGCTCCGGGTTGACCTGGTGACTCCCCTGCCTCGCGTGGCCCCGATCCTTTTTTCCGGTTTTTTTTTCCTTTTTTGGCCGGAGAGTGGTCGCGATGCCTCCCCCCCGCCACCCCGTTTTGGGTCGGTGGGAAAAAAATCAGACTTCCAGGGACCCGATCCCTGGCCGCGGCGTTTCAGGCTGGCCTGGCGGACTTCTCTGCACAGGCTCCGGGTTGAACCAGTGACTCCCCTGCCTCGGGTGGGCCCGATCCTTTTTTCCGTTTTTTTTTTTTATTTATTTTTTGGCCGGAGAGTGGTAGGGATGCCTTCCCCGTCACCCCGTTTGGGGTCGGTGAAAAAAAAATTCAGACTTCCAGGGGCCCGATCCCTGGCCGCGGCGTTTCAGGCTGCCCTGGCGGACTTCTCTGCACAGGCTCCGGGTTGAACCAGTGACTCCCCTGCCTCGGGTGGGCCCGATCCTTTTTTCCGTTTTTTTTTTTTTTTTTTTGGGGGGTCCGGAGAGTGGTCTGGATGTCCCTCAGATCCCCTTTTGGGGTCGATGAAAATTTTTTAAAAAGACTTCCAGGGTCCCGATCCCTGACCACGGCATCGCAGAGTGGCCTGGGGGGCTTGTCCGGCGGGGGGCAGGCTGCGGCTTGACATGGTGTCCGGACGGAAAGGAAGCCCCGAGCCCGCGGCAGGGGGACCCGGGCGGAGCGGGGTCCGTCCGGCCCCAGCCCGCGGGGGGCAGGCTCCGGGTTGACCTGGTGTCCGGAAGCCCCGAGCCCCGGGGCAGGGGTACCCGGGCTGATCGGGGTCCGTCCGGCCCCAGCCCGCGGTGCAGGCTCCGGGTTGACCTGGTGTCCGGAAGCCCCGAGCCCCAGGGCAGGGGTACACGGGCTGATCGGGGTCCGTCCGGCCCCAGCCCGCGGTGCAGGCTCCGGGTTGACCTGGTGACTCCCCTGCCTCGGGTGGCCCCGATCCTTTTTTCCGTTTTTTTTTTTTTCATTTTTTGGCCGGAGAGTGGTAGGGATGTCTTCCCCCGCCACCCCGTTTGGGGTCGTTGAAAAAAAATTTCAGACTTCCAGGGCCCCGATCCCTGGCGGGGCGTTTCAGGCTGGCCGGCGGGACCTCTCGGGCACAGGCGCCGGGTTGACCCGCTGACTCCCCTGCCTCGGGTGGCCCCGATCCTTTTTCCCGTTTTTTTTTTTTTTCATTTTTTGGCCGGAGAGTGGTAGGGATGCCTTCCCCCGCCACCCCGTTTGGGGTCGGTGAAAAAAAATTTCAGACTTCCAGGGCCCCGATCCCTGGCGGGGCGTTTCAGGCTGGCCGGCGGGACCTCTCGGGCACAGGCGCCGGGTTGACCCGGTGACTCCCCTGCCTCGGGTGGCCCCGATCCTTTTTTCCGTTTTTTTTTTTTTTTCATTTTTTGGCCGGAGAGTGGTAGGGATGCCTTCCCCCGCCACCCCGTATGGGGTCGGTGAAAAAAAATTTCAGACTTCCAGGGCCCCGATCCCTGGCGGGGCGTTTCAGGCTGGCCGGCGGGACCTCTCGGGCACAGGCGCCGGGTTGACCCGGTGACTCCCCTGCCTCGGGTGGCCCCGATCCTTTTTTCCGTTTTTTTTTTTTTGGGTCCGGAGAGTGGTCTGGATGCCCCTCAGATCGCCTTTTGGGGTCGCTGAAAATTTTTAAAAAAGACTTCCAGGGTCCCGATCCGTGACCACGGCGTCGCAGGGTGGCCTGGGGGGCTTGTCCGGCGGGGGGCAGGCTCCGGCTTGACATGGTGTCCGGACGGGAAGGAAGCCCCGAGCCCGCGGCAGGGGGACCCGGGCGGAGCGGGGTCCGTCCGGCCCCAGCCCGCGGGGGGAAGGCTCCGGGTTGACCTGGTGTCCGGAAGCCCCGAGCCCCAGGGCAGGGGTACCCGGGCTGATCGGGGTCCGTCCGGCCCCAGCCCGCGGTGCAGGCTCCGGGTTGACCTGGTGTCCGGAAGCCCCGAGCCCCAGGGCAGGGGTACCCGGGCTGATCGCTGTCCGTCCGGCCCCAGCCCGCGGTGCAGGCTCCGGGTTGACCTGGTGACTCCCCTGCCTCGGGTGGCCCCGATCCTTTTTTCCGTTTTTTTTTTTTTTTCATTTTTTGGCCGGAGAGTGGTAGGGATGCCTTCCCCCGCCACCCCGTTTGGGGTCGGTGAAAAAAAATTTCAGACTTCCAGGGCCCCGATCCCTGGCGGGGCGTTTCAGGCTGGCCGGCGGGACCTCTCGGGCACAGGCGCCGGGTTGACCCGGTGACTCCCCTGCCTCGGGTGGCCCCGATTCTTTTTTCCGTTTTTTTTTTTTTTTTCATTTTTTGGCCGGAGAGTGGTAGGGATGCCTTCCCCCGCCACCCCGTATGGGGTCGGTGAAAAAAAATTTCAGACTTCCAGGGCCCCGATCCCTGGCGGGGCGTTTCAGGCTGGCCGGCGGGACCTCTCGGGCACAGGCGCCGGGTTGACCCGGTGACTCCCCTGCCTCGGGTGGCCCCGATCCTTTTTTCCGTTTTTTTTTTTTTTTCATTTTTTGGCCGGAGAGTGGTAGGGATGCCTTCCCCCGCCACCCCGTTTGGGGTCGGTGAAAAAAAATTTCAGACTTCCAGGGCCCCGATCCCTGGCGGGGCGTTTCAGGCTGGCCGGCGGGACCTCTCGGGCACAGGCGCCGGGTTGACCCGGTGACTCACCTGCCTCGGGTGGCCCCGATCCTTTTTTCCGTTTTTTTTTTTTTTTCATTTTTTGGCCGGAGAGTGGTAGGGATGCCTTCCCCCGCCACCCCGTTTGGGGTCGGTGAAAAAAAATTTCAGACTTCCAGGGCCCCGATCCCTGGCGGGGCGTTTCAGGCTGGCCGGCGGGACCTCTCGGGCACAGGCGCCGGGTTGACCCGGTGACTCCCCCTGCCTCGGGTGGCCCCGATCCTTTTTTCCGTTTTTTTTTTTTTTTCATTTTTTGGCCGGAGAGTGGTAGGGATGCCTTCCCCCGCCACCCCGTTTGGGGTCGGTGAAAAAAAATTTCAGACTTCCAGGGCCCCGATCCCTGGCGGGGCGTTTCAGGCTGGCCGGCGGGACCTCTCGGGCACAGGCGCCGGGTTGACCCGGTGACTCCCCTGCCTCGGGTGGCCCCGATCCTTTTTTCCGTTTTTTTTTTTTTTTCATTTTTTGGCCGGAGAGTGGTAGGGATGCCTTCCCCCGCCACCCCGTTTGGGGTCGGTGAAAAAAAATTTCAGACTTCCAGGGCCCCGATCCCTGGCGGGGCGTTTCAGGCTGGCCGGCGGGACCTCTCGGGCACAGGCGCCGGGTTGACCCGGTGACTCCCCTGCCTCGGGTGGCCCCGATCCTTTTTTCCGTTTTTTTTTTTTTTGGGTCCGGAGAGTGTTCTGGATGCCCCTCAGATCGCCTTTTGGGGTCGCTGAAAATTTTTAAAAAAGACTTCCAGGGTCCCGATCCGTGACCACGGCGTCGCAGGGTGGCCTGGGGGGCTTGTCCGGCGGGGGGCAGGCTGCGGCTTGACATGGTGTCCGGACGGGAAGGAAGCCCCGAGCCCGCGGCAGGGGGACCCGGGCGGAGCGGGGTCCGTCCGGCCCCAGCCCGCGGGGGGCAGGCTCCGGGTTGACCTGGTGTCCGGAAGCCCCGAGCCCCGGGGCAGGGGTACCCGGGCTGATCGGGGTCCGTCCGGCTCCAGCCCGCGGTGCAGGCTCCGGGTTGACCTGGTGTCCGGAAGCCCCGAGCCCCAGGGCAGGGGTACCCGGGCTGATCGGGGTCCGTCCGGCCCCAGCCCGCGGTGCAGGCTCCGGGTTGACCTGGTGTCCGGAAGCCCCGAGCCCCAGGGCAGGGGTACCCGGGCTGATCGGGGTCCGTCCGGCCCCAGCCCGCGGTGCAGGCTCCGGGTTGACCTGGTGACTCCCCTGCCTCGGGTGGC
Organism: Lepidochelys kempii; assembly: GCF_965140285.1. Classification (NCBI taxonomy): domain Eukaryota; kingdom Metazoa; phylum Chordata; order Testudines; family Cheloniidae; genus Lepidochelys; species Lepidochelys kempii. Next base: position 243,269 of record NW_027621939.1, on the reverse strand, counting down.
CCCGATCCTTTTTTCCGTTTTTTTTTTTTTTCATTTTTTGGCCGGAGAGTGGTAGGGATGCCTTCCCCCGCCACCCCGTTTGGGGTCGGTGAAAAAAAATTTCAGACTTCCAGGGCCCCGATCCCTGGCGGGGCGTTTCAGGCTGGCCGGCGGGACCTCTCGGGCACAGGCGCCGGGTTGACCCGGTGACTCCCCTGCCTCGGGTGGGCCCGATCCTTTTTTCCGAGGTTTTTTTCCTTTTCGGCCGGAGAGTGCTCTGGATGCCCCCCCAGCACCCCTTTGGCGGTCGGTGAAATTTTTTTTTTTAGACCTCCAGGGGCCCGATCCCTGGCCGCGGCGTCGCAGGCTGGCCTGGAGGAGCTCTCCTGCGGGTACAGGGTCCGGGTTGACCCGGTGACTCCCCTGCCTCGGGTGGGCCCGATCCTTTTTTCCGTTTTTTTTTTTTTTCCCGGAGAGTGGTCTGGGTGTCCCCCCAGCACCCCTTTGGGGGTCGGTGAAAATTTTTTTTTCCGACTTCCAGGGGCCCGATCCACGGCCGCGGCGTCGCAGGCTGGCCTGGTGGCCTTCTCTCGCTCCGGCCGCGGATGGCGAGACGCTCGGCCACCAGGTCAACCCGGAGGAAAAACGGCTGAAAAAAAATCGCTAAGTCCCTGCTCGGCCACCAGGTCAACCCGGAGGAAAAACGGCTGAAAAAAATTTTCTAAGTCCCTGCTCGGCCACCAGGTCAACCCGGAGGAAAAACGGCTGAAAAAAAATCGCTAAGTCCCTG
>NW_027621939.1:215000-225000 GCF_965140285.1 Lepidochelys kempii | reverse complement strand
ACCTGGTGGCCGGAGGAGAATTAAGCCCGGGGCCCCGGGGCAGGGGCACCCGGACGGAGCGGGGTCCGCCCGGCCCCAGCCCGCGGGGGCAGGAACCGGGTTGACCTGGTGGCCGGAGGAGTATTAAGCCCGGGGCCCCGGGGCAGGGGCACCCGGACGGAGCGGGGTCCGCCCGGCCCCAGCCCGCGGGGGCAGGAACCGGGTTGACCTGGTGGCCGGAGGAGTATTAAGCCCGGGGCCCCGGGGCAGGGGCACCCGGACGGAGCGGGGTCCGCCCGGCCCCAGCCCGCGGGGGCAGGAACCGGGTTGACCTGGTGGCCGGAGGAGTATTAAGCCCGGGGCAGGGGCACCCGGACGGAGCGGGGTCCGCCCGGCCCCAGCCCGCGGGGGCAGGAACCGGGTTGACCTGGTGGCCGGAGGAGAATTAAGCCCGGGGCCCCGGGGCAGGGGCACCCGGACGGAGCGGGGTCCGCCCGGCCCCAGCCCGCGGGGGCAGGAACCGGGTTGACCTGGTGGCCGGAGGAGAATTAAGCCCGGGGCAGGGGCACCCGGACGGAGCGGGGTCCGCCCGGCCACAGCCCGCGGGGGCAGGAACCGGGTTGACCTGGTGGCCGGAGGAGAATTAAGCCCGGGGCCCCGGGGCAGGGGCACCCGGACGGAGCGGGGTCCGCCCGGCCCCAGCCCGCGGGGGCAGGAACCGGGTTGACCTGGTGGCCGGAGGAGAATTAAGCCCGGGGCCCCGGGGCAGGGGCACCCGGACGGAGCGTGGTCCGCCCGGCCCCAGCCCGCGGGGGCAGGAACCGGGTTGACCTGGTGGCCGGAGGAGAATTAAGCCCGGGGCCCCGGGGCAGGGGCACCCGGACGGAGCGGGGTCCGCCCGGCCCCAGCCCGCGGGGGCAGGAACCGGGTTGACCTGGTGGCCGGAGGAGAATTAAGCCCGGGGCCCCGGGGCAGGGGCACACGGACGGAGCGGGGTCCGCCCGGCCCCAGCCCGCGGGGGCAGGAACCGGGTTGACCTGGTGGCCGGAGGAGTATTAAGCCCGGGGCCCCGGGGCAGGGGCACCCGGACGGAGCGGGGTCCGCCCGGCCACAGCCCGCGGGGGCAGGAACCGGGTTGACCTGGTGGCCGGAGGAGTATTAAGCCCGGGGCAGGGGCACCCGGACGGAGCGGGGTCCGCCCGGCCCCAGCCCGCGGGGGCAGGAACCGGGTTGACCTGGTGGCCGGAGGAGTATTAAGCCCGGGGCAGGGGCACCCGGACGGAGCGGGGTCCGCCCGGCCCCAGCCCGCGGGGGCAGGAACCGGGTTGACCTGGTGGCCGGAGGAGTATTAAGCCCGGGGCAGGGGCACCCGGACGGAGCGGGGTCCGCCCGGCCCCAGCCCGCGGGGGCAGGAACCGGGTTGACCTGGTGGCCGGAGGAGAATTAAGCCCGGGGCCCCGGGGCAGGGGCACCCGGACGGAGCGGGGTCCGCCCGGCCCCAGCCCGCGGGGGCAGGAACCGGGTTGACCTGGTGGCCGGAGGAGTATTAAGCCCGGGGCCCCGGGGCAGGGGCACCCGGACGGAGCGGGGTCCGCCCGGCCCCAGCCCGCGGGGGCAGGAACCGGGTTGACCTGGTGGCCGGAGGAGTATTAAGCCCGGGGCCCCGGGGCAGGGGCACCCGGACGGAGCGGGGTCCGCCCGGCCCCAGCCCGCGGGGGCAGGAACCGGGTTGACCTGGTGGCCGGAGGAGTATTAAGCCCGGGGCAGGGGCACCCGGACGGAGCGGGGTCCGCCCGGCCCCAGCCCGCGGGGGCAGGAACCGGGTTGACCTGGTGGCCGGAGGAGAATTAAGCCCGGGGCCCCGGGGCAGGGGCACCCGGACGGAGCGGGGTCCGCCCGGCCCCAGCCCGCGGGGGCAGGAACCGGGTTGACCTGGTGGCCGGAGGAGAATTAAGCCCGGGGCAGGGGCACCCGGACGGAGCGGGGTCCGCCCGGCCACAGCCCGCGGGGGCAGGAACCGGGTTGACCTGGTGGCCGGAGGAGAATTAAGCCCGGGGCCCCGGGGCAGGGGCACCCGGACGGAGCGGGGTCCGCCCGGCCCCAGCCCGCGGGGGCAGGAACCGGGTTGACCTGGTGGCCGGAGGAGAATTAAGCCCGGGGCCCCGGGGCAGGGGCACCCGGACGGAGCGTGGTCCGCCCGGCCCCAGCCCGCGGGGGCAGGAACCGGGTTGACCTGGTGGCCGGAGGAGAATTAAGCCCGGGGCCCCGGGGCAGGGGCACCCGGACGGAGCGGGGTCCGCCCGGCCCCAGCCCGCGGGGGCAGGAACCGGGTTGACCTGGTGGCCGGAGGAGAATTAAGCCCGGGGCCCCGGGGCAGGGGCACACGGACGGAGCGGGGTCCGCCCGGCCCCAGCCCGCGGGGGCAGGAACCGGGTTGACCTGGTGGCCGGAGGAGTATTAAGCCCGGGGCCCCGGGGCAGGGGCACCCGGACGGAGCGGGGTCCGCCCGGCCCCAGCCCGCGGGGGCAGGAACCGGGTTGACCTGGTGGCCGGAGGAGAATTAAGTCCGGGGCCGCGGGGCAGGGGCACCCGGACGCAGCGGGGTCCGCCCGGCCACAGCCCGCGGGGGCAGGAACCGGGTTGACCTGGTGGCCGGAGGAGAATTAAGCCCGGGGCCCCGGGGCAGGGGCACCCGGACGGAGCGGGGTCCGCCCGGCCACAGCCCGCGGGGGCAGGAACCGGGTTGACCTGGTGGCCGGAGGAGAATTAAGCCCGGGGCCCCGGGGCAGGGGCACCCGGACGGAGCGGGGTCCGCCCGGCCCCAGCCCGCGGGGGCAGGAACCGGGTTGACCTGGTGGCCGGAGGAGAATTAAGCCCGGGGCCCCGGAGCAGGGGCACACGGACGCAGCGGGGTCCGCCCGGCCACAGCCCGCGGGGGCAGGAACCGGGTTGACCTGGTGGCCAAAAAGCAAACCGGCCACCAGGTAAACCCGTTCAAAGTATAGGGTTGACCTGGTGGCCGAACAGCAAACCGGCCACCAGGTAAACCCGTTCAAAGTATAGGGTTGACCTGGTGGCCGAAAAGCAAACCGGCCACCAGGTAAACCCGTTCAAAGTACAGGGTTGACCTGGTGGCCGAAAAACAAACCGGCCACCAGGTCAACCCGTTCAAAGTATAGGGTTGACCTGGTGGCCGAAAAGCAAACCGGCCACCAGGTAAACCCCTTTCAAAGTATAGGGTTGACCTGGTGGCCGAAAAGCAAAGCGGCCACCAGGTAAACCCGTTCAAAGTATAGGGTTGACCTGGTGGCCGAAAAGCAAAGCGGCCACCAGGTCAACCCGTTCAAAGTATAGGGTTGACCTGGTGGCCGAAAAGCAAACCGGCCACCAGGTCAACCCATTGAAAGTATAGGGTTGACCTGGTGGCCGGACGGGAAGGAAGCCCCGAGCCCCGGGGCAGGGGGACCCGGGTGGAGTGGGGTCCGTCCGGCTCCAGGCCGCGGGGGAGGCTCCGGGTTGACCTGGTGTCCGGACGGGAACGAAGCCCCGACCCCGTGGCAGGGGGACCCGCACGGAGAAGGCGTCCGACCGGCCCCAGCTCGCGCTGCAGGCTCCGGGTTGACCTGGTGACTCCCCTGCCTCGGGTGGCCCCGATCCTTTTTTTTCCGTTTTTTTTTTTTTTCCGTTTTTTGGCCGGAGAGTGGTCGGGATGGCCCCCCGGCACCCCTTTTGTGGTCGTTGAAAATTTTGTTTCAGACTTCCAGGGGCCCGATCCCTGACCGAGGCGTTTCAGGCTGGCCTGGCGGACTTCTCTGCACAGGCTCCGGATTGACCCGGTGACTCCCCTGCCTCGGGTGGGCCCGATCCTTTTTTCCGCTTTTTTTTTTTTTTTTTTTTTTGGGGTCCGGAGAGTGGTCTGGATGCCCCCCCAGAACCCCTTTTGCGGTCGTTGAAATTTTTTTTTTCAGACTTCCAGGGTCCCGATCCCTGACCACGGCGTCGCAGGCTAGCCTGGGAGACTTGTCTGGCGAGGGCAGGCACAGGGTTGACAAGGTGTCCGGACGGGAAGGAAGCCCCGAGCCCCGGGGCACGGGTACCCGGCCTGAGCGGGGTCCGTCCGGCCCCAGCCCGCGGGGGAGGCTCCGGGTTGACCTGGTGTCCGGACGGGAAGGAAGCCCCGAGCCCGGGGCAAGGGGACCCGGGCGGAGCGGGGTCTGTCCGGCTCCAGCCCGCGGGGGAGGCTCCGGGTTGACCTGGTGTCCGGACGGGAAGGAAGCCCCGATCCCGGGGCAAGGGGACCCGGACGGAGCGGTATCCGCCGAGCCCCAGCCCGCGGGGGCAGGAACCGGGTTGACCTGGTGGCCGAAAAGCAAACCGGCCACCAGGTCAACCCGTTCAAAGTATAGGGTTGACCTGGTGGCCGAAAAGCAAACCGGCCACCAGGTCAACCCATTGAAAGTATAGGGTTGACCTGGTGGCCGAAAAACAAACCGGCCACCAGGTCAACCCGTTCAAAGTATAGGGTTGACCTGGTGGCCGAAAAGCAAACCGGCCACCAGGTCAACCCATTGAAAGTATAGGGTTGACCTGGTGGCCGGACGGGAAGGAAGCCCCGAGCCCCGGGGCAGGGGGACCCGGGTGGAGTGGGGTCCGTCCGGCTCCAGCCCGCGGGGGAGGCTCCGGGTTGACCTGGTGTCCGGACGGGAACGAAGCCCCGACCCCGTGGCAGGGGGACCCGCACGGAGAAGGCGTCCGACCGGCCCCAGCTCGCGCTGCAGGCTCCGGGTTGACCTGGTGACTCCCCTGCCTCGGGTGGCCCCGATCCTTTTTTTCCGTTTTTTTTTTTTTCCGTTTTTTGGCCGGAGAGTGGTCGGGATGCCCCCCCGGCACCCCTTTTGTGGTCGTTGAAAATTTTGTTTCAGACTTCCAGGGGCCCGATCCCTGACCGGGGCGTTTCAGGCTGGCCTGGCGGACTTCTCTGCACAGGCTCCGGATTGACCCGGTGACTCCCCTGCCTCGGGTGGGCCCGATCCTTTTTTCCGTTTTTTTTTTTTTGGGTCCGGAGAGTGGTCTGGATGCCCCCCCAGAACCCCTTTTGGGGTCGGTGAAAAATTTTTTTCAGACTTCCAGGGTCCCGATCCCTGACCACGGCGCCGCAGGCTGGTCTGGGGGACTTGTCTGGCGAGGGCAGGCACAGGGTTGACATGGTGTCCGGACGGGAAGGAAGCCCCGAGCCCCGGGGCACGGGTACCCGGCCTGAGCGGGGTCCGTCCGGCCCCAGCCCGCGGTGCAGGCTCCGGGTTGACCTGGTGTCCGGAAGCCCCGAGCCCCAGGGCAGGGGTACCCGGGCTGATCGGGGTCCGTCCGGCCCCAGCCCTCGGTGCAGGCTCCGGGTTGACCTGGTGACTCCCCTGCCTCGCGTGGCCCCGATCCTTTTTTCCGGTTTTTTTTTCCTTTTTTGGCCGGAGAGTGGTCGCGATGCCTCCCCCCCGCCACCCCGTTTTGGGTCGGTGGGAAAAAAATCAGACTTCCAGGGACCCGATCCCTGGCCGCGGCGTTTCAGGCTGGCCTGGCGGACTTCTCTGCACAGGCTCCGGGTTGAACCAGTGACTCCCCTGCCTCGGGTGGGCCCGATCCTTTTTTCCGTTTTTTTTTTTTATTTATTTTTTGGCCGGAGAGTGGTAGGGATGCCTTCCCCGTCACCCCGTTTGGGGTCGGTGAAAAAAAAATTCAGACTTCCAGGGGCCCGATCCCTGGCCGCGGCGTTTCAGGCTGCCCTGGCGGACTTCTCTGCACAGGCTCCGGGTTGAACCAGTGACTCCCCTGCCTCGGGTGGGCCCGATCCTTTTTTCCGTTTTTTTTTTTTTTTTTTTGGGGGTCCGGAGAGTGGTCTGGATGTCCCTCAGATCCCCTTTTGGGGTCGATGAAAATTTTTTAAAAAGACTTCCAGGGTCCCGATCCCTGACCACGGCATCGCAGAGTGGCCTGGGGGGCTTGTCCGGCGGGGGGCAGGCTGCGGCTTGACATGGTGTCCGGACGGAAAGGAAGCCCCGAGCCCGCGGCAGGGGGACCCGGGCGGAGCGGGGTCCGTCCGGCCCCAGCCCGCGGGGGGCAGGCTCCGGGTTGACCTGGTGTCCGGAAGCCCCGAGCCCCGGGGCAGGGGTACCCGGGCTGATCGGGGTCCGTCCGGCCCCAGCCCGCGGTGCAGGCTCCGGGTTGACCTGGTGTCCGGAAGCCCCGAGCCCCAGGGCAGGGGTACACGGGCTGATCGGGGTCCGTCCGGCCCCAGCCCGCGGTGCAGGCTCCGGGTTGACCTGGTGACTCCCCTGCCTCGGGTGGCCCCGATCCTTTTTTCCGTTTTTTTTTTTTTCATTTTTTGGCCGGAGAGTGGTAGGGATGTCTTCCCCCGCCACCCCGTTTGGGGTCGTTGAAAAAAAATTTCAGACTTCCAGGGCCCCGATCCCTGGCGGGGCGTTTCAGGCTGGCCGGCGGGACCTCTCGGGCACAGGCGCCGGGTTGACCCGCTGACTCCCCTGCCTCGGGTGGCCCCGATCCTTTTTCCCGTTTTTTTTTTTTTTCATTTTTTGGCCGGAGAGTGGTAGGGATGCCTTCCCCCGCCACCCCGTTTGGGGTCGGTGAAAAAAAATTTCAGACTTCCAGGGCCCCGATCCCTGGCGGGGCGTTTCAGGCTGGCCGGCGGGACCTCTCGGGCACAGGCGCCGGGTTGACCCGGTGACTCCCCTGCCTCGGGTGGCCCCGATCCTTTTTTCCGTTTTTTTTTTTTTTCATTTTTTGGCCGGAGAGTGGTAGGGATGCCTTCCCCCGCCACCCCGTATGGGGTCGGTGAAAAAAAATTTCAGACTTCCAGGGCCCCGATCCCTGGCGGGGCGTTTCAGGCTGGCCGGCGGGACCTCTCGGGCACAGGCGCCGGGTTGACCCGGTGACTCCCCTGCCTCGGGTGGCCCCGATCCTTTTTTCCGTTTTTTTTTTTTTGGGTCCGGAGAGTGGTCTGGATGCCCCTCAGATCGCCTTTTGGGGTCGCTGAAAATTTTTAAAAAAGACTTCCAGGGTCCCGATCCGTGACCACGGCGTCGCAGGGTGGCCTGGGGGGCTTGTCCGGCGGGGGGCAGGCTCCGGCTTGACATGGTGTCCGGACGGGAAGGAAGCCCCGAGCCCGCGGCAGGGGGACCCGGGCGGAGCGGGGTCCGTCCGGCCCCAGCCCGCGGGGGGAAGGCTCCGGGTTGACCTGGTGTCCGGAAGCCCCGAGCCCCGGGGCAGGGGTACCCGGGCTGATCGGGGTCCGTCCGGCCCCAGCCCGCGGTGCAGGCTCCGGGTTGACCTGGTGTCCGGAAGCCCCGAGCCCCAGGGCAGGGGTACCCGGGCTGATCGGGGTCCGTCCGGCCCCAGCCCGCGGTGCAGGCTCCGGGTTGACCTGGTGTCCGGAAGCCCCGAGCCCCAGGGCAGGGGTACCCGGGCTGATCGCTGTCCGTCCGGCCCCAGCCCGCGGTGCAGGCTCCGGGTTGACCTGGTGACTCCCCTGCCTCGGGTGGCCCCGATCCTTTTTTCCGTTTTTTTTTTTTTTTTCATTTTTTGGCCGGAGAGTGGTAGGGATGCCTTCCCCCGCCACCCCGTTTGGGGTCGGTGAAAAAAAATTTCAGACTTCCAGGGCCCCGATCCCTGGCGGGGCGTTTCAGGCTGGCCGGCGGGACCTCTCGGGCACAGGCGCCGGGTTGACCCGGTGACTCCCCTGCCTCGGGTGGCCCCGATTCTTTTTTCCGTTTTTTTTTTTTTTTTCATTTTTTGGCCGGAGAGTGGTAGGGATGCCTTCCCCCGCCACCCCGTATGGGGTCGGTGAAAAAAAATTTCAGACTTCCAGGGCCCCGATCCCTGGCGGGGCGTTTCAGGCTGGCCGGCGGGACCTCTCGGGCACAGGCGCCGGGTTGACCCGGTGACTCCCCTGCCTCGGGTGGCCCCGATCCTTTTTTCCGTTTTTTTTTTTTTTTCATTTTTTGGCCGGAGAGTGGTAGGGATGCCTTCCCCCGCCACCCCGTTTGGGGTCGGTGAAAAAAAATTTCAGACTTCCAGGGCCCCGATCCCTGGCGGGGCGTTTCAGGCTGGCCGGCGGGACCTCTCGGGCACAGGCGCCGGGTTGACCCGGTGACTCACCTGCCTCGGGTGGCCCCGATCCTTTTTTCCGTTTTTTTTTTTTTTTCATTTTTTGGCCGGAGAGTGGTAGGGATGCCTTCCCCCGCCACCCCGTTTGGGGTCGGTGAAAAAAAATTTCAGACTTCCAGGGCCCCGATCCCTGGCGGGGCGTTTCAGGCTGGCCGGCGGGACCTCTCGGGCACAGGCGCCGGGTTGACCCGGTGACTCCCCCTGCCTCGGGTGGCCCCGATCCTTTTTTCCGTTTTTTTTTTTTTTTCATTTTTTGGCCGGAGAGTGGTAGGGATGCCTTCCCCCGCCACCCCGTTTGGGGTCGGTGAAAAAAAATTTCAGACTTCCAGGGCCCCGATCCCTGGCGGGGCGTTTCAGGCTGGCCGGCGGGACCTCTCGGGCACAGGCGCCGGGTTGACCCGGTGACTCCCCTGCCTCGGGTGGCCCCGATCCTTTTTTCCGTTTTTTTTTTTTTTTCATTTTTTGGCCGGAGAGTGGTAGGGATGCCTTCCCCCGCCACCCCGTTTGGGGTCGGTGAAAAAAAATTTCAGACTTCCAGGGCCCCGATCCCTGGCGGGGCGTTTCAGGCTGGCCGGCGGGACCTCTCGGGCACAGGCGCCGGGTTGACCCGGTGACTCCCCTGCCTCGGGTGGCCCCGATCCTTTTTTCCGTTTTTTTTTTTTTTGGGTCCGGAGAGTGTTCTGGATGCCCCTCAGATCGCCTTTTGGGGTCGCTGAAAATTTTTAAAAAAGACTTCCAGGGTCCCGATCCGTGACCACGGCGTCGCAGGGTGGCCTGGGGGGCTTGTCCGGCGGGGGGCAGGCTGCGGCTTGACATGGTGTCCGGACGGGAAGGAAGCCCCGAGCCCGCGGCAGGGGGACCCGGGCGGAGCGGGGTCCGTCCGGCCCCAGCCCGCGGGGGGCAGGCTCCGGGTTGACCTGGTGTCCGGAAGCCCCGAGCCCCGGGGCAGGGGTACCCGGGCTGATCGGGGTCCGTCCGGCTCCAGCCCGCGGTGCAGGCTCCGGGTTGACCTGGTGTCCGGAAGCCCCGAGCCCCAGGGCAGGGGTACCCGGGCTGATCGGGGTCCGTCCGGCCCCAGCCCGCGGTGCAGGCTCCGGGTTGACCTGGTGTCCGGAAGCCCCGAGCCCCAGGGCAGGGGTACCCGGGCTGATCGGGGTCCGTCCGGCCCCAGCCCGCGGTGCAGGCTCCGGGTTGACCTGGTGACTCCCCTGCCTCGGGTGGCCCCGATCCTTTTTTCCGTTTTTTTTTTTTTTCATTTTTTGGCCGGAGAGTGGTAGGGATGCCTTCCCCCGCCACCCCGTTTGGGGTCGGTGAAAAAAAATTTCAGACTTCCAGGGCCCCGATCCCTGGCGGGGCGTTTCAGGCTGGCCGGCGGGACCTCTCGGGCACAGGCGCCGGGTTGACCCGGTGACTCCCCTGCCTCGGGTGGGCCCGATCCTTTTTTCCGAGGTTTTTTTCCTTTTCGGCCGGAGAGTGCTCTGGATGCCCCCCCAGCACCCCTTTGGCGGTCGGTGAAATTTTTTTTTTTAGACCTCCAGGGGCCCGATCCCTGGCCGCGGCGTCGCAGGCTGGCCTGGAGGAGCTCTCCTGCGGGTACAGGGTCCGGGTTGACCCGGTGACTCCCCTGCCTCGGGTGGGCCCGATCCTTTTTTCCGTTTTTTTTTTTTTTTCCCGGAGAGTGGTCTGGGTGTCCCCCCAGCACCCCTTTGGGGGTCGGTGAAAATTTTTTTTTCCGACTTCCAGGGGCCCGATCCACGGCCGCGGCGTCGCAGGCTGGCCTGGTGGCCTTCTCTCGCTCCGGCCGCGGATGGCGAGACGCTCGGCCACCAGGTCAACCCGGAGGAAA
>NW_027621939.1:190000-197500 GCF_965140285.1 Lepidochelys kempii | reverse complement strand
AACCCATTGAAAGTATAGGGTTGACCTGGTGGCCGGACGGGAAGGAAGCCCCGAGCCCCGGGGCAGGGGGACCCGGGTGGAGTGGGGTCCGTCCGGCTCCAGGCCGCGGGGGAGGCTCCGGGTTGACCTGGTGTCCGGACGGGAACGAAGCCCCGACCCCGTGGCAGGGGGACCCGCACGGAGAAGGCGTCCGACCGGCCCCAGCTCGCGCTGCAGGCTCCGGGTTGACCTGGTGACTCCCCTGCCTCGGGTGGCCCCGATCCTTTTTTTTCCGTTTTTTTTTTTTTTCCGTTTTTTGGCCGGAGAGTGGTCGGGATGGCCCCCCGGCACCCCTTTTGTGGTCGTTGAAAATTTTGTTTCAGACTTCCAGGGGCCCGATCCCTGACCGAGGCGTTTCAGGCTGGCCTGGCGGACTTCTCTGCACAGGCTCCGGATTGACCCGGTGACTCCCCTGCCTCGGGTGGGCCCGATCCTTTTTTCCGCTTTTTTTTTTTTTTTTTTTTTGGGGTCCGGAGAGTGGTCTGGATGCCCCCCCAGAACCCCTTTTGCGGTCGTTGAAATTTTTTTTTTCAGACTTCCAGGGTCCCGATCCCTGACCACGGCGTCGCAGGCTAGCCTGGGAGACTTGTCTGGCGAGGGCAGGCACAGGGTTGACAAGGTGTCCGGACGGGAAGGAAGCCCCGAGCCCCGGGGCACGGGTACCCGGCCTGAGCGGGGTCCGTCCGGCCCCAGCCCGCGGGGGAGGCTCCGGGTTGACCTGGTGTCCGGACGGGAAGGAAGCCCCGAGCCCGGGGCAAGGGGACCCGGGCGGAGCGGGGTCTGTCCGGCTCCAGCCCGCGGGGGAGGCTCCGGGTTGACCTGGTGTCCGGACGGGAAGGAAGCCCCGATCCCGGGGCAAGGGGACCCGGACGGAGCGGTATCCGCCGAGCCCCAGCCCGCGGGGGCAGGAACCGGGTTGACCTGGTGGCCGAAAAGCAAACCGGCCACCAGGTCAACCCGTTCAAAGTATAGGGTTGACCTGGTGGCCGAAAAGCAAACCGGCCACCAGGTCAACCCATTGAAAGTATAGGGTTGACCTGGTGGCCGAAAAACAAACCGGCCACCAGGTCAACCCGTTCAAAGTATAGGGTTGACCTGGTGGCCGAAAAGCAAACCGGCCACCAGGTCAACCCATTGAAAGTATAGGGTTGACCTGGTGGCCGGACGGGAAGGAAGCCCCGAGCCCCGGGGCAGGGGGACCCGGGTGGAGTGGGGTCCGTCCGGCTCCAGCCCGCGGGGGAGGCTCCGGGTTGACCTGGTGTCCGGACGGGAACGAAGCCCCGACCCCGTGGCAGGGGGACCCGCACGGAGAAGGCGTCCGACCGGCCCCAGCTCGCGCTGCAGGCTCCGGGTTGACCTGGTGACTCCCCTGCCTCGGGTGGCCCCGATCCTTTTTTTCCGTTTTTTTTTTTTTCCGTTTTTTGGCCGGAGAGTGGTCGGGATGCCCCCCCGGCACCCCTTTTGTGGTCGTTGAAAATTTTGTTTCAGACTTCCAGGGGCCCGATCCCTGACCGGGGCGTTTCAGGCTGGCCTGGCGGACTTCTCTGCACAGGCTCCGGATTGACCCGGTGACTCCCCTGCCTCGGGTGGGCCCGATCCTTTTTTCCGTTTTTTTTTTTTTGGGTCCGGAGAGTGGTCTGGATGCCCCCCCAGAACCCCTTTTGGGGTCGGTGAAAAATTTTTTTCAGACTTCCAGGGTCCCGATCCCTGACCACGGCGCCGCAGGCTGGTCTGGGGGACTTGTCTGGCGAGGGCAGGCACAGGGTTGACATGGTGTCCGGACGGGAAGGAAGCCCCGAGCCCCGGGGCACGGGTACCCGGCCTGAGCGGGGTCCGTCCGGCCCCAGCCCGCGGTGCAGGCTCCGGGTTGACCTGGTGTCCGGAAGCCCCGAGCCCCAGGGCAGGGGTACCCGGGCTGATCGGGGTCCGTCCGGCCCCAGCCCTCGGTGCAGGCTCCGGGTTGACCTGGTGACTCCCCTGCCTCGCGTGGCCCCGATCCTTTTTTCCGGTTTTTTTTTCCTTTTTTGGCCGGAGAGTGGTCGCGATGCCTCCCCCCCGCCACCCCGTTTTGGGTCGGTGGGAAAAAAATCAGACTTCCAGGGACCCGATCCCTGGCCGCGGCGTTTCAGGCTGGCCTGGCGGACTTCTCTGCACAGGCTCCGGGTTGAACCAGTGACTCCCCTGCCTCGGGTGGGCCCGATCCTTTTTTCCGTTTTTTTTTTTTATTTATTTTTTGGCCGGAGAGTGGTAGGGATGCCTTCCCCGTCACCCCGTTTGGGGTCGGTGAAAAAAAAATTCAGACTTCCAGGGGCCCGATCCCTGGCCGCGGCGTTTCAGGCTGCCCTGGCGGACTTCTCTGCACAGGCTCCGGGTTGAACCAGTGACTCCCCTGCCTCGGGTGGGCCCGATCCTTTTTTCCGTTTTTTTTTTTTTTTTTTTGGGGGTCCGGAGAGTGGTCTGGATGTCCCTCAGATCCCCTTTTGGGGTCGATGAAAATTTTTTAAAAAGACTTCCAGGGTCCCGATCCCTGACCACGGCATCGCAGAGTGGCCTGGGGGGCTTGTCCGGCGGGGGGCAGGCTGCGGCTTGACATGGTGTCCGGACGGAAAGGAAGCCCCGAGCCCGCGGCAGGGGGACCCGGGCGGAGCGGGGTCCGTCCGGCCCCAGCCCGCGGGGGGCAGGCTCCGGGTTGACCTGGTGTCCGGAAGCCCCGAGCCCCGGGGCAGGGGTACCCGGGCTGATCGGGGTCCGTCCGGCCCCAGCCCGCGGTGCAGGCTCCGGGTTGACCTGGTGTCCGGAAGCCCCGAGCCCCAGGGCAGGGGTACACGGGCTGATCGGGGTCCGTCCGGCCCCAGCCCGCGGTGCAGGCTCCGGGTTGACCTGGTGACTCCCCTGCCTCGGGTGGCCCCGATCCTTTTTTCCGTTTTTTTTTTTTTCATTTTTTGGCCGGAGAGTGGTAGGGATGTCTTCCCCCGCCACCCCGTTTGGGGTCGTTGAAAAAAAATTTCAGACTTCCAGGGCCCCGATCCCTGGCGGGGCGTTTCAGGCTGGCCGGCGGGACCTCTCGGGCACAGGCGCCGGGTTGACCCGCTGACTCCCCTGCCTCGGGTGGCCCCGATCCTTTTTCCCGTTTTTTTTTTTTTTCATTTTTTGGCCGGAGAGTGGTAGGGATGCCTTCCCCCGCCACCCCGTTTGGGGTCGGTGAAAAAAAATTTCAGACTTCCAGGGCCCCGATCCCTGGCGGGGCGTTTCAGGCTGGCCGGCGGGACCTCTCGGGCACAGGCGCCGGGTTGACCCGGTGACTCCCCTGCCTCGGGTGGCCCCGATCCTTTTTTCCGTTTTTTTTTTTTTTTCATTTTTTGGCCGGAGAGTGGTAGGGATGCCTTCCCCCGCCACCCCGTATGGGGTCGGTGAAAAAAAATTTCAGACTTCCAGGGCCCCGATCCCTGGCGGGGCGTTTCAGGCTGGCCGGCGGGACCTCTCGGGCACAGGCGCCGGGTTGACCCGGTGACTCCCCTGCCTCGGGTGGCCCCGATCCTTTTTTCCGTTTTTTTTTTTTTGGGTCCGGAGAGTGGTCTGGATGCCCCTCAGATCGCCTTTTGGGGTCGCTGAAAATTTTTAAAAAAGACTTCCAGGGTCCCGATCCGTGACCACGGCGTCGCAGGGTGGCCTGGGGGGCTTGTCCGGCGGGGGGCAGGCTCCGGCTTGACATGGTGTCCGGACGGGAAGGAAGCCCCGAGCCCGCGGCAGGGGGACCCGGGCGGAGCGGGGTCCGTCCGGCCCCAGCCCGCGGGGGGAAGGCTCCGGGTTGACCTGGTGTCCGGAAGCCCCGAGCCCCGGGGCAGGGGTACCCGGGCTGATCGGGGTCCGTCCGGCCCCAGCCCGCGGTGCAGGCTCCGGGTTGACCTGGTGTCCGGAAGCCCCGAGCCCCAGGGCAGGGGTACCCGGGCTGATCGGGGTCCGTCCGGCCCCAGCCCGCGGTGCAGGCTCCGGGTTGACCTGGTGTCCGGAAGCCCCGAGCCCCAGGGCAGGGGTACCCGGGCTGATCGCTGTCCGTCCGGCCCCAGCCCGCGGTGCAGGCTCCGGGTTGACCTGGTGACTCCCCTGCCTCGGGTGGCCCCGATCCTTTTTTCCGTTTTTTTTTTTTTTTCATTTTTTGGCCGGAGAGTGGTAGGGATGCCTTCCCCCGCCACCCCGTTTGGGGTCGGTGAAAAAAAATTTCAGACTTCCAGGGCCCCGATCCCTGGCGGGGCGTTTCAGGCTGGCCGGCGGGACCTCTCGGGCACAGGCGCCGGGTTGACCCGGTGACTCCCCTGCCTCGGGTGGCCCCGATTCTTTTTTCCGTTTTTTTTTTTTTTTTCATTTTTTGGCCGGAGAGTGGTAGGGATGCCTTCCCCCGCCACCCCGTATGGGGTCGGTGAAAAAAAATTTCAGACTTCCAGGGCCCCGATCCCTGGCGGGGCGTTTCAGGCTGGCCGGCGGGACCTCTCGGGCACAGGCGCCGGGTTGACCCGGTGACTCCCCTGCCTCGGGTGGCCCCGATCCTTTTTTCCGTTTTTTTTTTTTTTTCATTTTTTGGCCGGAGAGTGGTAGGGATGCCTTCCCCCGCCACCCCGTTTGGGGTCGGTGAAAAAAAATTTCAGACTTCCAGGGCCCCGATCCCTGGCGGGGCGTTTCAGGCTGGCCGGCGGGACCTCTCGGGCACAGGCGCCGGGTTGACCCGGTGACTCACCTGCCTCGGGTGGCCCCGATCCTTTTTTCCGTTTTTTTTTTTTTTTCATTTTTTGGCCGGAGAGTGGTAGGGATGCCTTCCCCCGCCACCCCGTTTGGGGTCGGTGAAAAAAAATTTCAGACTTCCAGGGCCCCGATCCCTGGCGGGGCGTTTCAGGCTGGCCGGCGGGACCTCTCGGGCACAGGCGCCGGGTTGACCCGGTGACTCCCCCTGCCTCGGGTGGCCCCGATCCTTTTTTCCGTTTTTTTTTTTTTTTCATTTTTTGGCCGGAGAGTGGTAGGGATGCCTTCCCCCGCCACCCCGTTTGGGGTCGGTGAAAAAAAATTTCAGACTTCCAGGGCCCCGATCCCTGGCGGGGCGTTTCAGGCTGGCCGGCGGGACCTCTCGGGCACAGGCGCCGGGTTGACCCGGTGACTCCCCTGCCTCGGGTGGCCCCGATCCTTTTTTCCGTTTTTTTTTTTTTTTCATTTTTTGGCCGGAGAGTGGTAGGGATGCCTTCCCCCGCCACCCCGTTTGGGGTCGGTGAAAAAAAATTTCAGACTTCCAGGGCCCCGATCCCTGGCGGGGCGTTTCAGGCTGGCCGGCGGGACCTCTCGGGCACAGGCGCCGGGTTGACCCGGTGACTCCCCTGCCTCGGGTGGCCCCGATCCTTTTTTCCGTTTTTTTTTTTTTTGGGTCCGGAGAGTGTTCTGGATGCCCCTCAGATCGCCTTTTGGGGTCGCTGAAAATTTTTAAAAAAGACTTCCAGGGTCCCGATCCGTGACCACGGCGTCGCAGGGTGGCCTGGGGGGCTTGTCCGGCGGGGGGCAGGCTGCGGCTTGACATGGTGTCCGGACGGGAAGGAAGCCCCGAGCCCGCGGCAGGGGGACCCGGGCGGAGCGGGGTCCGTCCGGCCCCAGCCCGCGGGGGGCAGGCTCCGGGTTGACCTGGTGTCCGGAAGCCCCGAGCCCCGGGGCAGGGGTACCCGGGCTGATCGGGGTCCGTCCGGCTCCAGCCCGCGGTGCAGGCTCCGGGTTGACCTGGTGTCCGGAAGCCCCGAGCCCCAGGGCAGGGGTACCCGGGCTGATCGGGGTCCGTCCGGCCCCAGCCCGCGGTGCAGGCTCCGGGTTGACCTGGTGTCCGGAAGCCCCGAGCCCCAGGGCAGGGGTACCCGGGCTGATCGGGGTCCGTCCGGCCCCAGCCCGCGGTGCAGGCTCCGGGTTGACCTGGTGACTCCCCTGCCTCGGGTGGCCCCGATCCTTTTTTCCGTTTTTTTTTTTTTTCATTTTTTGGCCGGAGAGTGGTAGGGATGCCTTCCCCCGCCACCCCGTTTGGGGTCGGTGAAAAAAAATTTCAGACTTCCAGGGCCCCGATCCCTGGCGGGGCGTTTCAGGCTGGCCGGCGGGACCTCTCGGGCACAGGCGCCGGGTTGACCCGGTGACTCCCCTGCCTCGGGTGGGCCCGATCCTTTTTTCCGAGGTTTTTTTCCTTTTCGGCCGGAGAGTGCTCTGGATGCCCCCCCAGCACCCCTTTGGCGGTCGGTGAAATTTTTTTTTTTAGACCTCCAGGGGCCCGATCCCTGGCCGCGGCGTCGCAGGCTGGCCTGGAGGAGCTCTCCTGCGGGTACAGGGTCCGGGTTGACCCGGTGACTCCCCTGCCTCGGGTGGGCCCGATCCTTTTTTCCGTTTTTTTTTTTTTTTCCCGGAGAGTGGTCTGGGTGTCCCCCCAGCACCCCTTTGGGGGTCGGTGAAAATTTTTTTTTCCGACTTCCAGGGGCCCGATCCACGGCCGCGGCGTCGCAGGCTGGCCTGGTGGCCTTCTCTCGCTCCGGCCGCGGATGGCGAGACGCTCGGCCACCAGGTCAACCCGGAGGAAAAACGGCTGAAAAAAAATCGCTAAGTCCCTGCTCGGCCACCAGGTCAACCCGGAGGAAAAACGGCTGAAAAAAATTTTCTAAGTCCCTGCTCGGCCACCAGGTCAACCCGGAGGAAAAACGGCTGAAAAAAAATCGCTAAGTCCCTGCTCGGCCACCAGGTCAACCCGGAGGAAAAACGGCTGAAAAAAATTTTCTAAGTCCCTGCTCGGCCACCAGGTCAACCCGGAGGAAAAACGGCTGAAAAAAATTACTAAGTCCCTGCTCGGCCACCAGGTCAACCCGGAGGAAAAAACGGCTGAAAAAATTTCTAAGTCCCTGCTCGGCCACCAGGTCAACCCCAGGAAAAGGCTGAAAAAATGGCTAAGTCCCTGCTCGGCCACCAGGTCAACCCCAGGAAAAGGCTGAAAAAATGGCTAAGTCCCTGCTCGGCCACCAGGTCAACCCCAGGAAAAGGCTGAAAAAATGGCTAAGTCCCTGCTCGGCCACCAGGTCAACCCCAGGAAAAGGCTGAAAAAATGGCTAAGTCCCTGCTCGGCCACCAGGTCAACCCCAGGAAAAGGCTGAAAAAATGGCTAAGTCCCTGCTCGGCCACCAGGTCAACCCCAGAAAAAGGCTGAAAAAATTTCTAAGTCCCTGCTCGGCCACCAGGTCAACCCCATTGAAAGTAACGGGTTGACCTGGTGGCCGGCAGTCTCACGGAAGTCCGGATGGGGTCGCCAAAACTCCCTTCGGCCGACCGAGGGAACCACGAGGTCGGATTGATTTTCAGATTGGTCCCGCTAAAATGGCGGTTGGATTTTTCACATAGTTCATTCCGACGGGTGCGCGGAGATTTCTGAGGACAGGTTTTTCAGAACCTCTGAGAACCAGAGAT
>NW_027621939.1:170000-177500 GCF_965140285.1 Lepidochelys kempii | reverse complement strand
TGGCAGGGGGACCCGCACGGAGAAGGCGTCCGACCGGCCCCAGCTCGCGCTGCAGGCTCCGGGTTGACCTGGTGACTCCCCTGCCTCGGGTGGCCCCGATCCTTTTTTTTCCGTTTTTTTTTTTTTTCCGTTTTTTGGCCGGAGAGTGGTCGGGATGGCCCCCCGGCACCCCTTTTGTGGTCGTTGAAAATTTTGTTTCAGACTTCCAGGGGCCCGATCCCTGACCGAGGCGTTTCAGGCTGGCCTGGCGGACTTCTCTGCACAGGCTCCGGATTGACCCGGTGACTCCCCTGCCTCGGGTGGGCCCGATCCTTTTTTCCGCTTTTTTTTTTTTTTTTTTTTTGGGGTCCGGAGAGTGGTCTGGATGCCCCCCCAGAACCCCTTTTGCGGTCGTTGAAATTTTTTTTTTCAGACTTCCAGGGTCCCGATCCCTGACCACGGCGTCGCAGGCTAGCCTGGGAGACTTGTCTGGCGAGGGCAGGCACAGGGTTGACAAGGTGTCCGGACGGGAAGGAAGCCCCGAGCCCCGGGGCACGGGTACCCGGCCTGAGCGGGGTCCGTCCGGCCCCAGCCCGCGGGGGAGGCTCCGGGTTGACCTGGTGTCCGGACGGGAAGGAAGCCCCGAGCCCGGGGCAAGGGGACCCGGGCGGAGCGGGGTCTGTCCGGCTCCAGCCCGCGGGGGAGGCTCCGGGTTGACCTGGTGTCCGGACGGGAAGGAAGCCCCGATCCCGGGGCAAGGGGACCCGGACGGAGCGGTATCCGCCGAGCCCCAGCCCGCGGGGGCAGGAACCGGGTTGACCTGGTGGCCGAAAAGCAAACCGGCCACCAGGTCAACCCGTTCAAAGTATAGGGTTGACCTGGTGGCCGAAAAGCAAACCGGCCACCAGGTCAACCCATTGAAAGTATAGGGTTGACCTGGTGGCCGAAAAACAAACCGGCCACCAGGTCAACCCGTTCAAAGTATAGGGTTGACCTGGTGGCCGAAAAGCAAACCGGCCACCAGGTCAACCCATTGAAAGTATAGGGTTGACCTGGTGGCCGGACGGGAAGGAAGCCCCGAGCCCCGGGGCAGGGGGACCCGGGTGGAGTGGGGTCCGTCCGGCTCCAGCCCGCGGGGGAGGCTCCGGGTTGACCTGGTGTCCGGACGGGAACGAAGCCCCGACCCCGTGGCAGGGGGACCCGCACGGAGAAGGCGTCCGACCGGCCCCAGCTCGCGCTGCAGGCTCCGGGTTGACCTGGTGACTCCCCTGCCTCGGGTGGCCCCGATCCTTTTTTTCCGTTTTTTTTTTTTTCCGTTTTTTGGCCGGAGAGTGGTCGGGATGCCCCCCCGGCACCCCTTTTGTGGTCGTTGAAAATTTTGTTTCAGACTTCCAGGGGCCCGATCCCTGACCGGGGCGTTTCAGGCTGGCCTGGCGGACTTCTCTGCACAGGCTCCGGATTGACCCGGTGACTCCCCTGCCTCGGGTGGGCCCGATCCTTTTTTCCGTTTTTTTTTTTTTGGGTCCGGAGAGTGGTCTGGATGCCCCCCCAGAACCCCTTTTGGGGTCGGTGAAAAATTTTTTTCAGACTTCCAGGGTCCCGATCCCTGACCACGGCGCCGCAGGCTGGTCTGGGGGACTTGTCTGGCGAGGGCAGGCACAGGGTTGACATGGTGTCCGGACGGGAAGGAAGCCCCGAGCCCCGGGGCACGGGTACCCGGCCTGAGCGGGGTCCGTCCGGCCCCAGCCCGCGGTGCAGGCTCCGGGTTGACCTGGTGTCCGGAAGCCCCGAGCCCCAGGGCAGGGGTACCCGGGCTGATCGGGGTCCGTCCGGCCCCAGCCCTCGGTGCAGGCTCCGGGTTGACCTGGTGACTCCCCTGCCTCGCGTGGCCCCGATCCTTTTTTCCGGTTTTTTTTTCCTTTTTTGGCCGGAGAGTGGTCGCGATGCCTCCCCCCCGCCACCCCGTTTTGGGTCGGTGGGAAAAATATCAGACTTCCAGGGACCCGATCCCTGGCCGCGGCGTTTCAGGCTGGCCTGGCGGACTTCTCTGCACAGGCTCCGGGTTGAACCAGTGACTCCCCTGCCTCGGGTGGGCCCGATCCTTTTTTCCGTTTTTTTTTTTTATTTATTTTTTGGCCGGAGAGTGGTAGGGATGCCTTCCCCGTCACCCCGTTTGGGGTCGGTGAAAAAAAAATTCAGACTTCCAGGGGCCCGATCCCTGGCCGCGGCGTTTCAGGCTGCCCTGGCGGACTTCTCTGCACAGGCTCCGGGTTGAACCAGTGACTCCCCTGCCTCGGGTGGGCCCGATCCTTTTTTCCGTTTTTTTTTTTTTTTTTTTGGGGGTCCGGAGAGTGGTCTGGATGTCCCTCAGATCCCCTTTTGGGGTCGATGAAAATTTTTTAAAAAGACTTCCAGGGTCCCGATCCCTGACCACGGCATCGCAGAGTGGCCTGGGGGGCTTGTCCGGCGGGGGGCAGGCTGCGGCTTGACATGGTGTCCGGACGGAAAGGAAGCCCCGAGCCCGCGGCAGGGGGACCCGGGCGGAGCGGGGTCCGTCCGGCCCCAGCCCGCGGGGGGCAGGCTCCGGGTTGACCTGGTGTCCGGAAGCCCCGAGCCCCGGGGCAGGGGTACCCGGGCTGATCGGGGTCCGTCCGGCCCCAGCCCGCGGTGCAGGCTCCGGGTTGACCTGGTGTCCGGAAGCCCCGAGCCCCAGGGCAGGGGTACACGGGCTGATCGGGGTCCGTCCGGCCCCAGCCCGCGGTGCAGGCTCCGGGTTGACCTGGTGACTCCCCTGCCTCGGGTGGCCCCGATCCTTTTTTCCGTTTTTTTTTTTTTCATTTTTTGGCCGGAGAGTGGTAGGGATGTCTTCCCCCGCCACCCCGTTTGGGGTCGTTGAAAAAAAATTTCAGACTTCCAGGGCCCCGATCCCTGGCGGGGCGTTTCAGGCTGGCCGGCGGGACCTCTCGGGCACAGGCGCCGGGTTGACCCGCTGACTCCCCTGCCTCGGGTGGCCCCGATCCTTTTTCCCGTTTTTTTTTTTTTTCATTTTTTGGCCGGAGAGTGGTAGGGATGCCTTCCCCCGTCACCCCGTTTGGGGTCGGTGAAAAAAAATTTCAGACTTCCAGGGCCCCGATCCCTGGCGGGGCGTTTCAGGCTGGCCGGCGGGACCTCTCGGGCACAGGCGCCGGGTTGACCCGGTGACTCCCCTGCCTCGGGTGGCCCCGATCCTTTTTTCCGTTTTTTTTTTTTTTCATTTTTTGGCCGGAGAGTGGTAGGGATGCCTTCCCCCGCCACCCCGTATGGGGTCGGTGAAAAAAAATTTCAGACTTCCAGGGCCCCGATCCCTGGCGGGGCGTTTCAGGCTGGCCGGCGGGACCTCTCGGGCACAGGCGCCGGGTTGACCCGGTGACTCCCCTGCCTCGGGTGGCCCCGATCCTTTTTTCCGTTTTTTTTTTTTTGGGTCCGGAGAGTGGTCTGGATGCCCCTCAGATCGCCTTTTGGGGTCGCTGAAAATTTTTAAAAAAGACTTCCAGGGTCCCGATCCGTGACCACGGCGTCGCAGGGTGGCCTGGGGGGCTTGTCCGGCGGGGGGCAGGCTCCGGCTTGACATGGTGTCCGGACGGGAAGGAAGCCCCGAGCCCGCGGCAGGGGGACCCGGGCGGAGCGGGGTCCGTCCGGCCCCAGCCCGCGGGGGGAAGGCTCCGGGTTGACCTGGTGTCCGGAAGCCCCGAGCCCCGGGGCAGGGGTACCCGGGCTGATCGGGGTCCGTCCGGCCCCAGCCCGCGGTGCAGGCTCCGGGTTGACCTGGTGTCCGGAAGCCCCGAGCCCCAGGGCAGGGGTACCCGGGCTGATCGGGGTCCGTCCGGCCCCAGCCCGCGGTGCAGGCTCCGGGTTGACCTGGTGTCCGGAAGCCCCGAGCCCCAGGGCAGGGGTACCCGGGCTGATCGCTGTCCGTCCGGCCCCAGCCCGCGGTGCAGGCTCCGGGTTGACCTGGTGACTCCCCTGCCTCGGGTGGCCCCGATCCTTTTTTCCGTTTTTTTTTTTTTTTCATTTTTTGGCCGGAGAGTGGTAGGGATGCCTTCCCCCGCCACCCCGTTTGGGGTCGGTGAAAAAAAATTTCAGACTTCCAGGGCCCCGATCCCTGGCGGGGCGTTTCAGGCTGGCCGGCGGGACCTCTCGGGCACAGGCGCCGGGTTGACCCGGTGACTCCCCTGCCTCGGGTGGCCCCGATTCTTTTTTCCGTTTTTTTTTTTTTTTTCATTTTTTGGCCGGAGAGTGGTAGGGATGCCTTCCCCCGCCACCCCGTATGGGGTCGGTGAAAAAAAATTTCAGACTTCCAGGGCCCCGATCCCTGGCGGGGCGTTTCAGGCTGGCCGGCGGGACCTCTCGGGCACAGGCGCCGGGTTGACCCGGTGACTCCCCTGCCTCGGGTGGCCCCGATCCTTTTTTCCGTTTTTTTTTTTTTTTCATTTTTTGGCCGGAGAGTGGTAGGGATGCCTTCCCCCGCCACCCCGTTTGGGGTCGGTGAAAAAAAATTTCAGACTTCCAGGGCCCCGATCCCTGGCGGGGCGTTTCAGGCTGGCCGGCGGGACCTCTCGGGCACAGGCGCCGGGTTGACCCGGTGACTCACCTGCCTCGGGTGGCCCCGATCCTTTTTTCCGTTTTTTTTTTTTTTTCATTTTTTGGCCGGAGAGTGGTAGGGATGCCTTCCCCCGCCACCCCGTTTGGGGTCGGTGAAAAAAAATTTCAGACTTCCAGGGCCCCGATCCCTGGCGGGGCGTTTCAGGCTGGCCGGAGGGACCTCTCGGGCACAGGCGCCGGGTTGACCCGGTGACTCCCCCTGCCTCGGGTGGCCCCGATCCTTTTTTCCGTTTTTTTTTTTTTTTCATTTTTTGGCCGGAGAGTGGTAGGGATGCCTTCCCCCGCCACCCCGTTTGGGGTCGGTGAAAAAAAATTTCAGACTTCCAGGGCCCCGATCCCTGGCGGGGCGTTTCAGGCTGGCCGGCGGGACCTCTCGGGCACAGGCGCCGGGTTGACCCGGTGACTCCCCTGCCTCGGGTGGCCCCGATCCTTTTTTCCGTTTTTTTTTTTTTTTCATTTTTTGGCCGGAGAGTGGTAGGGATGCCTTCCCCCGCCACCCCGTTTGGGGTCGGTGAAAAAAAATTTCAGACTTCCAGGGCCCCGATCCCTGGCGGGGCGTTTCAGGCTGGCCGGCGGGACCTCTCGGGCACAGGCGCCGGGTTGACCCGGTGACTCCCCTGCCTCGGGTGGCCCCGATCCTTTTTTCCGTTTTTTTTTTTTTTGGGTCCGGAGAGTGTTCTGGATGCCCCTCAGATCGCCTTTTGGGGTCGCTGAAAATTTTTAAAAAAGACTTCCAGGGTCCCGATCCGTGACCACGGCGTCGCAGGGTGGCCTGGGGGGCTTGTCCGGCGGGGGGCAGGCTGCGGCTTGACATGGTGTCCGGACGGGAAGGAAGCCCCGAGCCCGCGGCAGGGGGACCCGGGCGGAGCGGGGTCCGTCCGGCCCCAGCCCGCGGGGGGCAGGCTCCGGGTTGACCTGGTGTCCGGAAGCCCCGAGCCCCGGGGCAGGGGTACCCGGGCTGATCGGGGTCCGTCCGGCTCCAGCCCGCGGTGCAGGCTCCGGGTTGACCTGGTGTCCGGAAGCCCCGAGCCCCAGGGCAGGGGTACCCGGGCTGATCGGGGTCCGTCCGGCCCCAGCCCGCGGTGCAGGCTCCGGGTTGACCTGGTGTCCGGAAGCCCCGAGCCCCAGGGCAGGGGTACCCGGGCTGATCGGGGTCCGTCCGGCCCCAGCCCGCGGTGCAGGCTCCGGGTTGACCTGGTGACTCCCCTGCCTCGGGTGGCCCCGATCCTTTTTTCCGTTTTTTTTTTTTTTCATTTTTTGGCCGGAGAGTGGTAGGGATGCCTTCCCCCGCCACCCCGTTTGGGGTCGGTGAAAAAAAATTTCAGACTTCCAGGGCCCCGATCCCTGGCGGGGCGTTTCAGGCTGGCCGGCGGGACCTCTCGGGCACAGGCGCCGGGTTGACCCGGTGACTCCCCTGCCTCGGGTGGGCCCGATCCTTTTTTCCGAGGTTTTTTTCCTTTTCGGCCGGAGAGTGCTCTGGATGCCCCCCCAGCACCCCTTTGGCGGTCGGTGAAATTTTTTTTTTTAGACCTCCAGGGGCCCGATCCCTGGCCGCGGCGTCGCAGGCTGGCCTGGAGGAGCTCTCCTGCGGGTACAGGGTCCGGGTTGACCCGGTGACTCCCCTGCCTCGGGTGGGCCCGATCCTTTTTTCCGTTTTTTTTTTTTTTTCCCGGAGAGTGGTCTGGGTGTCCCCCCAGCACCCCTTTGGGGGTCGGTGAAAATTTTTTTTTCCGACTTCCAGGGGCCCGATCCACGGCCGCGGCGTCGCAGGCTGGCCTGGTGGCCTTCTCTCGCTCCGGCCGCGGATGGCGAGACGCTCGGCCACCAGGTCAACCCGGAGGAAAAACGGCTGAAAAAAAATCGCTAAGTCCCTGCTCGGCCACCAGGTCAACCCGGAGGAAAAACGGCTGAAAAAAATTTTCTAAGTCCCTGCTCGGCCACCAGGTCAACCCGGAGGAAAAACGGCTGAAAAAAAATCGCTAAGTCCCTGCTCGGCCACCAGGTCAACCCGGAGGAAAAACGGCTGAAAAAAATTTTCTAAGTCCCTGCTCGGCCACCAGGTCAACCCGGAGGAAAAACGGCTGAAAAAAATTACTAAGTCCCTGCTCGGCCACCAGGTCAACCCGGAGGAAAAAACGGCTGAAAAAATTTCTAAGTCCCTGCTCGGCCACCAGGTCAACCCCAGGAAAAGGCTGAAAAAATGGCTAAGTCCCTGCTCGGCCACCAGGTCAACCCCAGGAAAAGGCTGAAAAAATGGCTAAGTCCCTGCTCGGCCACCAGGTCAACCCCAGGAAAAGGCTGAAAAAATGGCTAAGTCCCTGCTCGGCCACCAGGTCAACCCCAGGAAAAGGCTGAAAAAATGGCTAAGTCCCTGCTCGGCCACCAGGTCAACCCCAGGAAAAGGCTGAAAAAATGGCTAAGTCCCTGCTCGGCCACCAGGTCAACCCCAGAAAAAGGCTGAAAAAATTTCTAAGTCCCTGCTCGGCCACCAGGTCAACCCCATTGAAAGTAACGGGTTGACCTGGTGGCCGGCAGTCTCACGGAAGTCCGGATGGGGTCGCCAAAACTCCCTTCGGCCGACCGAGGGAACCACGAGGTCGGATTGATTTTCAGATTGGTCCCGCTAAAATGGCGGTTGGATTTTTCACATAGTTCATTCCGACGGGTGCGCGGAGATTTCTGAGGACAGGTTTTTCAGAACCTCTGAGAACCAGAGATGAGCCCGGGGGACCAATCTGAGTGTTGTACCCGATCTTGCGAGGGGGGAATGGGGCACGTTGGCAGGTGGGGCGGCCCTCGGCCCTCCGTGCCCCCCCCTTTTCCGGCTCTTCTCCTCCGGGGACCCCGTCGTCCCCTCGCACCCCCGGCGCAGGCCCGGTG
>NW_027621939.1:147500-157500 GCF_965140285.1 Lepidochelys kempii | reverse complement strand
CCCGGCCCCAGCCCGCGGGGGCAGGAACCGGGTTGACCTGGTGGCCGGAGGAGAATTAAGCCCGGGGCCGCGGGGCAGGGGCACCCGGACGGAGCGGCGTCCGCCCGGCCCCAGCCCGCGGGGGCAGGAACCGGGTTGACCTGGTGGCCGGAGGAGAATTAAGTCCGGGGCCCCGGGGCAGGGGCACCCGGACGGAGCGGGGTCCGCCCGGCCACAGCCCGCGGGGGCAGGAACCGGGTTGACCTGGTGGCCGGAGGAGTATTAAGCCCGGGGCAGGGGCACCCGGACGGAGCGGCGTCCGCCCGGCCCCAGCCCGCGGGGGCAGGAACCGGGTTGACCTGGTGGCCGGAGGAGTATTAAGCCCGGGGCAGGGGCACCCGGACGGAGCGGCGTCCGCCCGGCCACAGCCCGCGGGGGCAGGAACCGGGTTGACCTGGTGGCCAAAAAGCAAACCGGCCACCAGGTAAACCCGTTCAAAGTATAGGGTTGACCTGGTGGCCGAACAGCAAACCGGCCACCAGGTCAACCCGTTCAAAGTATAGGGTTGACCTGGTGGCCGAACAGCAAACCGGCCACCAGGTAAACCCGTTCAAAGTATAGGGTTGACCTGGTGGCCGAAAAGCAAACCGGCCACCAGGTAAACCCGTTCAAAGTATAGGGTTGACCTGGTGGCCGAAAAGCAAACCGGCCACCAGGTAAACCCGTTCAAAGTATAGGGTTGACCTGGTGGCCGAAAAGCAAACCGGCCACCAGGTCAACCCGTTCAAAGTATAGGGTTGACCTGGTGGCCGAAAAGCAAACCGGCCACCAGGTCAACCCGTTCAAAGTATAGGGTTGACCTGGTGGCCGAAAAGCAAAGCGGCCACCAGGTAAACCCGTTCAAAGTATAGGGTTGACCTGGTGGCCGAAAAGCAAAGCGGCCACCAGGTCAACCCGTTCAAAGTATAGGGTTGACCTGGTGGCCGAAAAGCAAACCGGCCACCAGGTCAACCCATTGAAAGTATAGGGTTGACCTGGTGGCCGGACGGGAAGGAAGCCCCGAGCCCCGGGGCAGGGGGACCCGGGTGGAGTGGGGTCCGTCCGGCTCCAGCCCGCGGGGGAGGCTCCGGGTTGACCTGGTGTCCGGACGGGAACGAAGCCCCGACCCCGTGGCAGGGGGACCCGCACGGAGAAGGCGTCCGACCGGCCCCAGCTCGCGCTGCAGGCTCCGGGTTGACCTGGTGACTCCCCTGCCTCGGGTGGCCCCGATCCTTTTTTTCCGTTTTTTTTTTTTTCCGTTTTTTGGCCGGAGAGTGGTCGGGATGCCCCCCCGGCACCCCTTTTGTGGTCGTTGAAAATTTTGTTTCAGACTTCCAGGGGCCCGATCCCTGACCGGGGCGTTTCAGGCTGGCCTGGCGGACTTCTCTGCACAGGCTCCGGATTGACCCGGTGACTCCCCTGCCTCGGGTGGGCCCGATCCTTTTTTCCGTTTTTTTTTTTTTGGGTCCGGAGAGTGGTCTGGATGCCCCCCCAGAACCCCTTTTGGGGTCGGTGAAAAATTTTTTTCAGACTTCCAGGGTCCCGATCCCTGACCACGGCGCCGCAGGCTGGTCTGGGGGACTTGTCTGGCGAGGGCAGGCACAGGGTTGACATGGTGTCCGGACGGGAAGGAAGCCCCGAGCCCCGGGGCACGGGTACCCGGCCTGAGCGGGGTCCGTCCGGCCCCAGCCCGCGGTGCAGGCTCCGGGTTGACCTGGTGTCCAGAAGCCCCGAGCCCCAGGGCAGGGGTACCCGGGCTGATCGGGGTCCGTCCGGCCCCAGCCCTCGGTGCAGGCTCCGGGTTGACCTGGTGACTCCCCTGCCTCGCGTGGCCCCGATCCTTTTTTCCGGTTTTTTTTTTCCTTTTTTGGCCGGAGAGTGGTCGCGATGCCTCCCCCCCGCCACCCCGTTTTGGGTCGGTGGGAAAAAAATCAGACTTCCAGGGACCCGATCCCTGGCCGCGGCGTTTCAGGCTGGCCTGGCGGACTTCTCTGCACAGGCTCCGGGTTGAACCAGTGACTCCCCTGCCTCGGGTGGGCCCGATCCTTTTTTCCGTTTTTTTTTTTTTATTTATTTTTTGGCCGGAGAGTGGTAGGGATGCCTTCCCCGCCACCCCGTTTGGGGTCGGTGAAAAAAAAATTCAGACTTCCAGGGGCCCGATCCCTGGCCGCGGCGTTTCAGGCTGCCCTGGCGGACTTCTCTGCACAGGCTCCGGGTTGAACCAGTGACTCCCCTGCCTCGGGTGGGCCCGATCCTTTTTTCCGTTTTTTTTTTTTTTTTTTTTGGGGTCCGGAGAGTGGTCTGGATGTCCCTCAGATCCCCTTTTGGGGTCGATGAAAATTTTTTAAAAAGACTTCCAGGGTCCCGATCCCTGACCACGGCATCGCAGAGTGGCCTGGGGGGCTTGTCCGGCGGGGGGCAGGCTGCGGCTTGACATGGTGTCCGGACGGAAAGGAAGCCCCGAGCCCGCGGCAGGGGGACCCGGGCGGAGCGGGGTCCGTCCGGCCCCAGCCCGCGGGGGGCAGGCTCCGGGTTGACCTGGTGTCCGGAAGCCCCGAGCCCCGGGGCAGGGGTACCCGGGCTGATCGGGGTCCGTCCGGCCCCAGCCCGCGGTGCAGGCTCCGGGTTGACCTGGTGTCCGGAAGCCCCGAGCCCCAGGGCAGGGGTACCCGGGCTGATCGGGGTCCGTCCGGCCCCAGCCCGCGGTGCAGGCTCCGGGTTGACCTGGTGACTCCCCTGCCTCGGGTGGCCCCGATCCTTTTTTCCGTTTTTTTTTTTTCATTTTTTGGCCGGAGAGTGGTAGGGATGTCTTCCCCCGCCACCCCGTTTGGGGTCGTTGAAAAAAAATTTCAGACTTCCAGGGCCCCGATCCCTGGCGGGGCGTTTCAGGCTGGCCGGCGGGACCTCTCGGGCACAGGCGCCGGGTTGACCCGCTGACTCCCCTGCCTCGGGTGGCCCCGATCCTTTTTCCCGTTTTTTTTTTTTTTTCATTTTTTGGCCGGAGAGTGGTAGGGATGCCTTCCCCCGCCACCCCGTTTGGGGTCGGTGAAAAAAAATTTCAGACTTCCAGGGCCCCGATCCCTGGCGGGGCGTTTCAGGCTGGCCGGCGGGACCTCTCGGGCACAGGCGCCGGGTTGACCCGGTGACTCCCCTGCCTCGGGTGGCCCCGATCCTTTTTTCCGTTTTTTTTTTTTTTTCATTTTTTGGCCGGAGAGTGGTAGGGATGCCTTCCCCCGCCACCCCGTATGGGGTCGGTGAAAAAAAATTTCAGACTTCCAGGGCCCCGATCCCTGGCGGGGCGTTTCAGGCTGGCCGGCGGGACCTCTCGAGCACAGGCGCCGGGTTGACCCGGTGACTCCCCTGCCTCGGGTGGCCCCGATCCTTTTTTCCGTTTTTTTTTTTTGGGTCCGGAGAGTGGTCTGGATGCCCCTCAGATCGCCTTTTGGGGTCGGTGAAAATTTTTAAAAAAGACTTCCAGGGTCCCGATCCGTGACCACGGCGTCGCAGGGTGGCCTGGGGGGCTTGTCCGGCGGGGGGCAGGCTGCGGCTTGACATGGTGTCCGGACGGGAAGGAAGCCCCGAGCCCGCGGCAGGGGGACCCGGGCGGAGCGGGGTCCGTCCGGCCCCAGCCCGCGGGGGGCAGGCTCCGGGTTGACCTGGTGTCCGGAAGCCCCGAGCCCCAGGGCAGGGGTACCCGGGCTGACCGGGGTCCGTCCGGCTCCAGCCCGCGGTGCAGGCTCCGGGTTGACCTGGTGTCCGGAAGCCCCGAGCCCCAGGGCAGGGGTACCCGGGCTGATCGGGGTCCGTCCGGCCCCAGCCCGCGGTGCAGGCTCCGGGTTGACCTGGTGTCCGGAAGCCCCGAGCCCCAGGGCAGGGGTACCCGGGCTGATCGGCGTCCGTCCGGCCCCAGCCCGCGGTGCAGGCTCCGGGTTGACCTGGTGACTCCCCTGCCTCGGGTGGCCCCGATCCTTTTTTCCGTTTTTTTTTTTTTTTTTCATTTTTTGGCCGGAGAGTGGTAGGGATGCCTTCCCCCGCCACCCCGTTTGGGGTCGTTGAAAAAAAATTTCAGACTTCCAGGGCCCCGATCCCTGGCGGGGCGTTTCAGGCTGGCCGGCGGGACCTCTCGGGCACAGGCGCCGGGTTGACCCGCTGACTCCCCTGCCTCGGGTGGCCCCGATCCTTTTTCCCGTTTTTTTTTTTTTTTTTCATTTTTTGGCCGGAGAGTGGTAGGGATGCCTTCCCCCGCCACCCCGTTATGGGGTCGGTGAAAAAAAATTTCAGACTTCCAGGGCCCCGATCCCTGGCGGGGCGTTTCAGGCTGGCCGGCGGGACCTCTCGGGCACAGGCGCCGGGTTGACCCGGTGACTCCCCTGCCTCGGGTGGCCCCGATCCTTTTTCCCGTTTTTTTTTTTTTTTTCATTTTTTGGCCGGAGAGTGGTAGGGATGCCTTCCCCCGCCACCCCGTATGGGGTCGGTGAAAAAAAATTTCAGACTTCCAGGGCCCCGATCCCTGGCGGGGCGTTTCAGGCTGGCCGGCGGGACCTCTCGGGCACAGGCGCCGGGTTGACCCGGTGACTCCCCTGCCTCGGGTGGCCCCGATCCTTTTTTCCGTTTTTTTTTTTTTTTCATTTTTTGGCCGGAGAGTGGTAGGGATGCCTTCCCCCGCCACCCCGTTTGGGGTCGGTGAAAAAAAATTTCAGACTTCCAGGGCCCCGATCCCTGGCGGGGCGTTTCAGGCTGGCCGGCGGGACCTCTCGGGCACAGGCGCCGGGTTGACCCGGTGACTCCCCTGCCTCGGGTGGCCCCGATCCTTTTTTCCGTTTTTTTTTTTTTGGGTCCGGAGAGTGGTCTGGATGCCCCTCAGATCGCCTTTTGGGGTCGCTGAAAATTTTTAAAAAAGACTTCCAGGGTCCCGATCCGTGACCACGGCGTCGCAGGGTGGCCTGGGGGGCTTGTCTGGCGGGGGGCAGGCTCCGGCTTGACATGGTGTCCGGACGGGAAGGAAGCCCCGAGCCCGCGGCAGGGGGACCCGGGCGGAGCGGGGTCCGTCCGGCCCCAGCCCGCGGGGGGAAGGCTCCGGGTTGACCTGGTGTCCGGAAGCCCCGAGCCCCGGGGCAGGGGTACCCGGGCTGATCGGGGTCCGTCCGGCCCCAGCCCGCGGTGCAGGCTCCGGGTTGACCTGGTGTCCGGAAGCCCCGAGCCCCAGGGCAGGGGTACCCGGGCTGATCGGGGTCCGTCCGGCCCCAGCCCGCGGTGCAGGCTCCGGGTTGACCTGGTGACTCCCCTGCCTCGGGTGGCCCCGATCCTTTTTTCCGTTTTTTTTTTTTTTCATTTTTTGGCCGGAGAGTGGTAGGGATGTCTTCCCCCGCCACCCCGTTTGGGGTCGTTGAAAAAAATTTTCAGACTTCCAGGGCCCCGATCCCTGGCGGGGCGTTTCAGGCTGGCCGGCGGGACCTCTCGGGCACAGGCGCCGGGTTGACCCGGTGACTCCCCTGCCTCGGGTGGCCCCGATCCTTTTTTCCGTTTTTTTTTTTTTTTTTTCATTTTTTGGCCGGAGAGTGGTAGGGATGCCTTCCCCCGCCACCCCGTTTGGGGTCGGTGAAAAAAAATTTCAGACTTCCAGGGCCCCGATCCCAGGCGGGGCGTTTCAGGCTGGCCGGCGGGACCTCTCGGGCACAGGCGCCGGGTTGACCCGGTGACTCCCCTGCCTCGGGTGGCCCCGATCCTTTTTTCCGTTTTTTTTTTTTTGGGTCCGGAGAGTGGTCTGGATGCCCCTCAGATCGCCTTTTGGGGTCGCTGAAAATTTTTAAAAAAGACTTCCAGGGTCCCGATCCGTGACCACGGCGTCGCAGGGTGGCCTGGGGGGCTTGTCCGGCGGGGGGCAGGCTGCGGCTTGACATGGTGTCCGGACGGGAAGGAAGCCCCGAGCCCGCGGCAGGGGGACCCGGGCGGAGCGGGGTCCGTCCGGCCCCAGCCCGCGGGGGGCAGGCTCCGGGTTGACCTGGTGTCCGGAAGCCCCGAGCCCCAGGGCAGGGTTACACGGGCTGATCGGGGTCCGTCCGGCTCCAGCCCGCGGTGCAGGCTCCGGGTTGACCTGGTGTCCGGAAGCCCCGAGCCCCAGGGCAGGGGTACCCGGGCTGATCGGGGTCCGTCCGGCCCCAGCCCGCGGTGCAGGCTCCGGGTTGACCTGGTGTCCGGAAGCCCCGAGCCCCAGGGCAGGGGTACCCGGGCTGATCGGGGTCCGTCCGGCCCCAGCCCGCGGTGCAGGCTCCGGGTTGACCTGGTGACTCCCCTGCCTCGGGTGGCCCCGATCCTTTTTTCCGTTTTTTTTTTTTTTTCATTTTTTGGCCGGAGAGTGGTAGGGATGCCTTCCCCCGCCACCCCGTTTGGGGTCGGTGAAAAAAAATTTCAGACTTCCAGGGCCCCGATCCCTGGCGGGGCGTTTCAGGCTGGCCGGCGGGACCTCTCGGGCACAGGCGCCGGGTTGACCCGGTGACTCCCCTGCCTCGGGTGGCCCCGATCCTTTTTTCCGTTTTTTTTTTTTTTTCATTTTTTGGCCGGAGAGTGGTAGGGATGCCTTCCCCCGCCACCCCGTATGGGGTCGGTGAAAAAAAATTTCAGACTTCCAGGGCCCCGATCCCTGGCGGGGCGTTTCAGGCTGGCCGGCGGGACCTCTCGGGCACAGGCGCCGGGTTGACCCGGTGACTCCCCTGCCTCGGGTGGCCCCGATCCTTTTTCCCGTTTTTTTTTTTTTTTTTCATTTTTTGGCCGGAGAGTGGTAGGGATGCCTTCCCCCGCCACCCCGTATGGGGTCGGTGAAAAAAAATTTCAGACTTCCAGGGCCCCGATCCCTGGCGGGGCGTTTCAGGCTGGCCGGCGGGACCTCTCGTGCACAGGCGCCGGGTTGACCCGGTGACTCCCCTGCCTCGGGTGGCCCCGATCCTTTTTTCCGTTTTTTTTTTTTTTTGGGTCCGGAGAGTGGTCTGGATGCCCCTCAGATCCCCTTTTGGGGTCGCTGAAAATTTTTAAAAAAGACTTCCAGGGTCCCGATCCGTGACCACGGCATCGCAGGGTGGCCTGGGGGGCTTGTCCGGCGGGGGGCAGGCTCCGGCTTGACATGGTGTCCGGACGGGAAGGAAGCCCCGAGCCCGCGGCAGGGGGACCCGGGCGGAGCGGGGTCCGTCCGGCCCCAGCCCGCGGGGGGAAGGCTCCGGGTTGACCTGGTGTCCGGAAGCCCCGAGCCCCGGGGCAGGGGTACCCGGGCTGATCGGGGTCCGTCCGGCCCCAGCCCGCGGTGCAGGCTCCGGGTTGACCTGGTGTCCGGAAGCCCCGAGCCCCAGGGCAGGGGTACCCGGGCTGATCGGGGTCCGTCCGGCCCCAGCCCGCGGTGCAGGCTCCGGGTTGACCTGGTGTCCGGAAGCCCCGAGCCCCAGGGCAGGGGTACCCGGGCTGATCGGGGTCCGTCCGGCCCCAGCCCGCGGTGCAGGCTCCGGGTTGACCTGGTGACTCCCCTGCCTCGGGTGGCCCCGATCCTTTTTTCCGTTTTTTTTTTTTTTTCATTTTTTGGCCGGAGAGTGGTAGGGATGCCTTCCCCCGCCACCCCGTTTGGGGTCGGTGAAAAAAAATTTCAGACTTCCAGGGCCCCGATCCCTGGCGGGGCGTTTCAGGCTGGCCGGCGGGACCTCTCGGGCACAGGCGCCGGGTTGACCCGGTGACTCCCCTGCCTCGGGTGGCCCCGATCCTTTTTTCCGTTTTTTTTTTTTTTCATTTTTTGGCCGGAGAGTGGTAGGGATGCCTTCCCCCGCCACCCCGTATGGGGTCGGTGAAAAAAAATTTCAGACTTCCAGGGCCCGATCCCTGGCGGGGCGTTTCAGGCTGGCCGGCGGGACCTCTCGTGCACAGGCGCCGGGTTGACCCGGTGACTCCCCTGCCTCGGGTGGGCCCGATCCTTTTTTCCGAGGTTTTTTTCCATTTCGGCCGGAGAGTGCTCTGGATGCCCCCCCAGCACCCCTTTGGCGGTCGGTGAAATTTTTTTTTTTAGACCTCCAGGGGCCCGATCCCTGGCCGCGGCGTCGCAGGCTGGCCTGGAGGAGCTCTCCTGCGGGGACAGGGTCCGGGTTGACCCGGTGACTCCCCTGCCTCGGGTGGGCCCGATCCTTTTTTCCGTTTTTTTTTTTTTTTCCCGGAGAGTGGTCTGGGTGTCCCCCCAGCACCCCTTTGGGGGTCGGTGAAAAATTTTTTTTCCGACTTCCAGGGGCCCGATCCACGGCCGCGGCGTCGCAGGCTGGCCTGGTGGCCTTCTCTCGCTCCGGCCGCGGATGGCGAGACGCTCGGCCACCAGGTCAACCCGGAGGAAAAACGGCTGAAAAAAAATCGCTAAGTCCCTGCTCGGCCACCAGGTCAACCCGGAGGAAAAACGGCTGAAAAAAATTTTCTAAGTCCCTGCTCGGCCACCAGGTCAACCCGGAGGAAAAACGGCTGAAAAAAATTAGTAAGTCCCTGCTCGGCCACCAGGTCAACCCGGAGGAAAAAACGGCTGAAAAAATTTTTCTAAGTCCCTGCTCGGCCACCAGGTCAACCCCAGGAAAAGGCTGAAAAAATGGCTAAGTCCCTGCTCGGCCACCAGGTCAACCCCAGGAAAAGGCTGAAAAAATGGCTAAGTCCCTGCTCGGCCACCAGGTCAACCCCAGAAAAAGGCTGAAAAAATTTCTAAGTCCCTGCTCGGCCACCAGGTCAACCCCATTGAAAGTAACGGGTTGACCTGGTGGCCGGCAGTCTCACGGAAGTCCGGATGGGGTCGCCAAAACTCCCTTCGGCCGACCGAGGGAACCACGAGGTCGGATTGATTTTCAGATTGGTCCCGCTAAAATGGCGGTTGGATTTTTCACATAGTTCATTCCGACGGGTGCGCGGAGATTTCTGAGGACAGGTTTTTCAGAACCTCTGAGAACCAGAGATGAGCCCGGGGGACCAATCTGAGTGTTGTACCCGATCTTGCGAGGGGGGAATGGGGCACGTTGGCAGGTGGGGCGGCCCTCGGCCCTCCGTGCCCCCCCCCTTTTCCGGCTCTTCTCCTCCGGGGACCCCGTCGTCCCCTCGCACCCCCGGCGCAGGCCCGGTGGCCGGGATGCGAACTCCGACTGTCGGCGCCCCCCGGAGGGAGGGGGGGCCCGCTCCCCGCTTGCCTTCCGATCGATGTGGCGCTCACCTTCGCGACGGGAAGGGCCCTTCGCGGGCCGGAGCCCCGGCGGCAGGGGGCCTCCGGCGTTCAGGCGGATTTGGGTCCCGCTTCCCCTTTGCGTTCCCCGACCCCGGGGCCGATTGGGACTTGCCTCCTTGGGGAGAGAGTGGGGGGGGGGGCGGGCGCGTGCCCGGCCCCCCCCTCCCCGTGCCGTGGGTGTTGCCGGCCGGCTGAGATCTCCGCCGCGCGAGGTCGAGCGGCTCCGGCAGCCCACCCAGGGGTCCGAAAACCCAGGCCAGCCGCGAGGCTCAGCAGGGCCAAACACGGTCGCGAGAGCGAGCAGGGGCGCGCTGCGGTCCCCCGCCGTCCCCGACGGTCCTCCTCCACGCACGCTCCGGGGCGCGGGCCTCCGGGGGTGCTGGAGCCTCCGTCGCCGTCGGTGGGACCCTCGTACCGCCCTCTCGCTGGAGCCCCAGTACCCCCTGCTGTCCTCCGGCTCTGGGTCGCCGACTTCTTCTCTAGCGCGTTGCCTGGAAGGCGGGCGCGGCGTCCTCCGTGCCGCGTCGCCACGTTCGAGGGCCACCGGGAAAAGCGGGGGCGAAGGGGGGGGGCTCGAGGGGGCCCGCCCCGTCTGGCTCCCGCCATCCTTCTTCGGTGTCCGCCCGGGGCACCGGGGGGAAGAAAAGCAGCGAGAGGGCCCCCGCGCCCGCTCTGCTGCCGGACTCCCCCTGGGTGTTACCCGGAGCACCGGGGAATGCGGGGGCAGAGAGGTTAGAGGGGTTTCGGGGGGAGGTGCCGAGG
>NW_027621939.1:127500-135000 GCF_965140285.1 Lepidochelys kempii | reverse complement strand
AGCGGCCACCAGGTCAACCCGTTCAAAGTATAGGGTTGACCTGGTGGCCGAAAAGCAAACCGGCCACCAGGTCAACCCATTGAAAGTATAGGGTTGACCTGGTGGCCGGACGGGAAGGAAGCCCCGAGCCCCGGGGCAGGGGGACCCGGGTGGAGTGGGGTCCGTCCGGCTCCAGCCCGCGGGGGAGGCTCCGGGTTGACCTGGTGTCCGGACGGGAACGAAGCCCCGACCCCGTGGCAGGGGGACCCGCACGGAGAAGGCGTCCGACCGGCCCCAGCTCGCGCTGCAGGCTCCGGGTTGACCTGGTGACTCCCCTGCCTCGGGTGGCCCCGATCCTTTTTTTCCGTTTTTTTTTTTTTCCGTTTTTTGGCCGGAGAGTGGTCGGGATGCCCCCCCGGCACCCCTTTTGTGGTCGTTGAAAATTTTGTTTCAGACTTCCAGGGGCCCGATCCCTGACCGGGGCGTTTCAGGCTGGCCTGGCGGACTTCTCTGCACAGGCTCCGGATTGACCCGGTGACTCCCCTGCCTCGGGTGGGCCCGATCCTTTTTTCCGTTTTTTTTTTTTTGGGTCCGGAGAGTGGTCTGGATGCCCCCCCAGAACCCCTTTTGGGGTCGGTGAAAAATTTTTTTCAGACTTCCAGGGTCCCGATCCCTGACCACGGCGCCGCAGGCTGGTCTGGGGGACTTGTCTGGCGAGGGCAGGCACAGGGTTGACATGGTGTCCGGACGGGAAGGAAGCCCCGAGCCCCGGGGCACGGGTACCCGGCCTGAGCGGGGTCCGTCCGGCCCCAGCCCGCGGTGCAGGCTCCGGGTTGACCTGGTGTCCAGAAGCCCCGAGCCCCAGGGCAGGGGTACCCGGGCTGATCGGGGTCCGTCCGGCCCCAGCCCTCGGTGCAGGCTCCGGGTTGACCTGGTGACTCCCCTGCCTCGCGTGGCCCCGATCCTTTTTTCCGGTTTTTTTTTTCCTTTTTTGGCCGGAGAGTGGTCGCGATGCCTCCCCCCCGCCACCCCGTTTTGGGTCGGTGGGAAAAAAATCAGACTTCCAGGGACCCGATCCCTGGCCGCGGCGTTTCAGGCTGGCCTGGCGGACTTCTCTGCACAGGCTCCGGGTTGAACCAGTGACTCCCCTGCCTCGGGTGGGCCCGATCCTTTTTTCCGTTTTTTTTTTTTTATTTATTTTTTGGCCGGAGAGTGGTAGGGATGCCTTCCCCGCCACCCCGTTTGGGGTCGGTGAAAAAAAAATTCAGACTTCCAGGGGCCCGATCCCTGGCCGCGGCGTTTCAGGCTGCCCTGGCGGACTTCTCTGCACAGGCTCCGGGTTGAACCAGTGACTCCCCTGCCTCGGGTGGGCCCGATCCTTTTTTCCGTTTTTTTTTTTTTTTTTTTTGGGGTCCGGAGAGTGGTCTGGATGTCCCTCAGATCCCCTTTTGGGGTCGATGAAAATTTTTTAAAAAGACTTCCAGGGTCCCGATCCCTGACCACGGCATCGCAGAGTGGCCTGGGGGGCTTGTCCGGCGGGGGGCAGGCTGCGGCTTGACATGGTGTCCGGACGGAAAGGAAGCCCCGAGCCCGCGGCAGGGGGACCCGGGCGGAGCGGGGTCCGTCCGGCCCCAGCCCGCGGGGGGCAGGCTCCGGGTTGACCTGGTGTCCGGAAGCCCCGAGCCCCGGGGCAGGGGTACCCGGGCTGATCGGGGTCCGTCCGGCCCCAGCCCGCGGTGCAGGCTCCGGGTTGACCTGGTGTCCGGAAGCCCCGAGCCCCAGGGCAGGGGTACCCGGGCTGATCGGGGTCCGTCCGGCCCCAGCCCGCGGTGCAGGCTCCGGGTTGACCTGGTGACTCCCCTGCCTCGGGTGGCCCCGATCCTTTTTTCCGTTTTTTTTTTTTCATTTTTTGGCCGGAGAGTGGTAGGGATGTCTTCCCCCGCCACCCCGTTTGGGGTCGTTGAAAAAAAATTTCAGACTTCCAGGGCCCCGATCCCTGGCGGGGCGTTTCAGGCTGGCCGGCGGGACCTCTCGGGCACAGGCGCCGGGTTGACCCGCTGACTCCCCTGCCTCGGGTGGCCCCGATCCTTTTTCCCGTTTTTTTTTTTTTTTCATTTTTTGGCCGGAGAGTGGTAGGGATGCCTTCCCCCGCCACCCCGTTTGGGGTCGGTGAAAAAAAATTTCAGACTTCCAGGGCCCCGATCCCTGGCGGGGCGTTTCAGGCTGGCCGGCGGGACCTCTCGGGCACAGGCGCCGGGTTGACCCGGTGACTCCCCTGCCTCGGGTGGCCCCGATCCTTTTTTCCGTTTTTTTTTTTTTTTCATTTTTTGGCCGGAGAGTGGTAGGGATGCCTTCCCCCGCCACCCCGTATGGGGTCGGTGAAAAAAAATTTCAGACTTCCAGGGCCCCGATCCCTGGCGGGGCGTTTCAGGCTGGCCGGCGGGACCTCTCGAGCACAGGCGCCGGGTTGACCCGGTGACTCCCCTGCCTCGGGTGGCCCCGATCCTTTTTTCCGTTTTTTTTTTTTGGGTCCGGAGAGTGGTCTGGATGCCCCTCAGATCGCCTTTTGGGGTCGGTGAAAATTTTTAAAAAAGACTTCCAGGGTCCCGATCCGTGACCACGGCGTCGCAGGGTGGCCTGGGGGGCTTGTCCGGCGGGGGGCAGGCTGCGGCTTGACATGGTGTCCGGACGGGAAGGAAGCCCCGAGCCCGCGGCAGGGGGACCCGGGCGGAGCGGGGTCCGTCCGGCCCCAGCCCGCGGGGGGCAGGCTCCGGGTTGACCTGGTGTCCGGAAGCCCCGAGCCCCAGGGCAGGGGTACCCGGGCTGACCGGGGTCCGTCCGGCTCCAGCCCGCGGTGCAGGCTCCGGGTTGACCTGGTGTCCGGAAGCCCCGAGCCCCAGGGCAGGGGTACCCGGGCTGATCGGGGTCCGTCCGGCCCCAGCCCGCGGTGCAGGCTCCGGGTTGACCTGGTGTCCGGAAGCCCCGAGCCCCAGGGCAGGGGTACCCGGGCTGATCGGCGTCCGTCCGGCCCCAGCCCGCGGTGCAGGCTCCGGGTTGACCTGGTGACTCCCCTGCCTCGGGTGGCCCCGATCCTTTTTTCCGTTTTTTTTTTTTTTTTTCATTTTTTGGCCGGAGAGTGGTAGGGATGCCTTCCCCCGCCACCCCGTTTGGGGTCGTTGAAAAAAAATTTCAGACTTCCAGGGCCCCGATCCCTGGCGGGGCGTTTCAGGCTGGCCGGCGGGACCTCTCGGGCACAGGCGCCGGGTTGACCCGCTGACTCCCCTGCCTCGGGTGGCCCCGATCCTTTTTCCCGTTTTTTTTTTTTTTTTTCATTTTTTGGCCGGAGAGTGGTAGGGATGCCTTCCCCCGCCACCCCGTATGGGGTCGGTGAAAAAAAATTTCAGACTTCCAGGGCCCCGATCCCTGGCGGGGCGTTTCAGGCTGGCCGGCGGGACCTCTCGGGCACAGGCGCCGGGTTGACCCGGTGACTCCCCTGCCTCGGGTGGCCCCGATCCTTTTTCCCGTTTTTTTTTTTTTTTTCATTTTTTGGCCGGAGAGTGGTAGGGATGCCTTCCCCCGCCACCCCGTATGGGGTCGGTGAAAAAAAATTTCAGACTTCCAGGGCCCCGATCCCTGGCGGGGCGTTTCAGGCTGGCCGGCGGGACCTCTCGGGCACAGGCGCCGGGTTGACCCGGTGACTCCCCTGCCTCGGGTGGCCCCGATCCTTTTTTCCGTTTTTTTTTTTTTTTCATTTTTTGGCCGGAGAGTGGTAGGGATGCCTTCCCCCGCCACCCCGTTTGGGGTCGGTGAAAAAAAATTTCAGACTTCCAGGGCCCCGATCCCTGGCGGGGCGTTTCAGGCTGGCCGGCGGGACCTCTCGTGCACAGGCGCCGGGTTGACCCGGTGACTCCCCTGCCTCGGGTGGCCCCGATCCTTTTTTCCGTTTTTTTTTTTTTGGGTCCGGAGAGTGGTCTGGATGCCCCTCAGATCGCCTTTTGGGGTCGCTGAAAATTTTTAAAAAAGACTTCCAGGGTCCCGATCCGTGACCACGGCGTCGCAGGGTGGCCTGGGGGGCTTGTCTGGCGGGGGGCAGGCTCCGGCTTGACATGGTGTCCGGACGGGAAGGAAGCCCCGA
Source organism: Lepidochelys kempii (assembly GCF_965140285.1). NCBI lineage: Eukaryota > Metazoa > Chordata > Testudines > Cheloniidae > Lepidochelys > Lepidochelys kempii. The sequence goes on along the minus strand of NW_027621939.1, from coordinate 130,886 downwards.
GCCCGCGGCAGGGGGACCCGGGCGGAGCGGGGTCCGTCCGGCCCCAGCCCGCGGGGGGAAGGCTCCGGGTTGACCTGGTGTCCGGAAGCCCCGAGCCCCGGGGCAGGGGTACCCGGGCTGATCGGGGTCCGTCCGGCCCCAGCCCGCGGTGCAGGCTCCGGGTTGACCTGGTGTCCGGAAGCCCCGAGCCCCAGGGCAGGGGTACCCGGGCTGATCGGGGTCCGTCCGGCCCCAGCCCGCGGTGCAGGCTCCGGGTTGACCTGGTGACTCCCCTGCCTCGGGTGGCCCCGATCCTTTTTTCCGTTTTTTTTTTTTTTCATTTTTTGGCCGGAGAGTGGTAGGGATGTCTTCCCCCGCCACCCCGTTTGGGGTCGTTGAAAAAAATTTTCAGACTTCCAGGGCCCCGATCCCTGGCGGGGCGTTTCAGGCTGGCCGGCGGGACCTCTCGGGCACAGGCGCCGGGTTGACCCGGTGACTCCCCTGCCTCGGGTGGCCCCGATCCTTTTTTCCGTTTTTTTTTTTTTTTTTTCATTTTTTGGCCGGAGAGTGGTAGGGATGCCTTCCCCCGCCACCCCGTTTGGGGTCGGTGAAAAAAAATTTCAGACTTCCAGGGCCCCGATCCCAGGCGGGGCGTTTCAGGCTGGCCGGCGGGACCTCTCGGGCACAGGCGCCGGGTTGACCCGGTGACTCCCCTGCCTCGGGTGGCCCCGATCCTTTTTTCCGTTTTTTTTTTTTTGGGTCCGGAGAGTGGTCTGGATGCCCCTCAGATCGCCTTTTGGGGTCGCTGAAAATTTTTAAAAAAGACTTCCAGGGTCCCGATCCGTGACCACGGCGTCGCAGGGTGGCCTGGGGGGCTTGTCCGGCGGGGGGCAGGCTGCGGCTTGACATGGTGTCCGGACGGGAAGGAAGCCCCGAGCCCGCGGCAGGGGGACCCGGGCGGAGCGGGGTCCGTCCGGCCCCAGCCCGCGGGGGGCAGGCTCCGGGTTGACCTGGTGTCCGGAAGCCCCGAGCCCCAGGGCAGGGTTACACGGGCTGATCGGGGTCCGTCCGGCTCCAGCCCGCGGTGCAGGCTCCGGGTTGACCTGGTGTCCGGAAGCCCCGAGCCCCAGGGCAGGGGTACCCGGGCTGATCGGGGTCCGTCCGGCCCCAGCCCGCGGTGCAGGCTCCGGGTTGACCTGGTGTCCGGAAGCCCCGAGCCCCAGGGCAGGGGTACCCGGGCTGATCGGGGTCCGTCCGGCCCCAGCCCGCGGTGCAGGCTCCGGGTTGACCTGGTGACTCCCCTGCCTCGGGTGGCCCCGATCCTTTTTTCCGTTTTTTTTTTTTTTTCATTTTTTGGCCGGAGAGTGGTAGGGATGCCTTCCCCCGCCACCCCGTTTGGGGTCGGTGAAAAAAAATTTCAGACTTCCAGGGCCCCGATCCCTGGCGGGGCGTTTCAGGCTGGCCGGCGGGACCTCTCGGGCACAGGCGCCGGGTTGACCCGGTGACTCCCCTGCCTCGGGTGGCCCCGATCCTTTTTTCCGTTTTTTTTTTTTTTTCATTTTTTGGCCGGAGAGTGGTAGGGATGCCTTCCCCCGCCACCCCGTATGGGGTCGGTGAAAAAAAATTTCAGACTTCCAGGGCCCCGATCCCTGGCGGGGCGTTTCAGGCTGGCCGGCGGGACCTCTCGGGCACAGGCGCCGGGTTGACCCGGTGACTCCCCTGCCTCGGGTGGCCCCGATCCTTTTTCCCGTTTTTTTTTTTTTTTTTCATTTTTTGGCCGGAGAGTGGTAGGGATGCCTTCCCCCGCCACCCCGTATGGGGTCGGTGAAAAAAAATTTCAGACTTCCAGGGCCCCGATCCCTGGCGGGGCGTTTCAGGCTGGCCGGCGGGACCTCTCGTGCACAGGCGCCGGGTTGACCCGGTGACTCCCCTGCCTCGGGTGGCCCCGATCCTTTTTTCCGTTTTTTTTTTTTTTTGGGTCCGGAGAGTGGTCTGGATGCCCCTCAGATCCCCTTTTGGGGTCGCTGAAAATTTTTAAAAAAGACTTCCAGGGTCCCGATCCGTGACCACGGCATCGCAGGGTGGCCTGGGGGGCTTGTCCGGCGGGGGGCAGGCTCCGGCTTGACATGGTGTCCGGACGGGAAGGAAGCCCCGAGCCCGCGGCAGGGGGACCCGGGCGGAGCGGGGTCCGTCCGGCCCCAGCCCGCGGGGGGAAGGCTCCGGGTTGACCTGGTGTCCGGAAGCCCCGAGCCCCGGGGCAGGGGTACCCGGGCTGATCGGGGTCCGTCCGGCCCCAGCCCGCGGTGCAGGCTCCGGGTTGACCTGGTGTCCGGAAGCCCCGAGCCCCAGGGCAGGGGTACCCGGGCTGATCGGGGTCCGTCCGGCCCCAGCCCGCGGTGCAGGCTCCGGGTTGACCTGGTGTCCGGAAGCCCCGAGCCCCAGGGCAGGGGTACCCGGGCTGATCGGGGTCCGTCCGGCCCCAGCCCGCGGTGCAGGCTCCGGGTTGACCTGGTGACTCCCCTGCCTCGGGTGGCCCCGATCCTTTTTTCCGTTTTTTTTTTTTTTTCATTTTTTGGCCGGAGAGTGGTAGGGATGCCTTCCCCCGCCACCCCGTTTGGGGTCGGTGAAAAAAAATTTCAGACTTCCAGGGCCCCGATCCCTGGCGGGGCGTTTCAGGCTGGCCGGCGGGACCTCTCGGGCACAGGCGCCGGGTTGACCCGGTGACTCCCCTGCCTCGGGTGGCCCCGATCCTTTTTTCCGTTTTTTTTTTTTTTCATTTTTTGGCCGGAGAGTGGTAGGGATGCCTTCCCCCGCCACCCCGTATGGGGTCGGTGAAAAAAAATTTCAGACTTCCAGGGCCCGATCCCTGGCGGGGCGTTTCAGGCTGGCCGGCGGGACCTCTCGTGCACAGGCGCCGGGTTGACCCGGTGACTCCCCTGCCTCGGGTGGGCCCGATCCTTTTTTCCGAGGTTTTTTTCCATTTCGGCCGGAGAGTGCTCTGGATGCCCCCCCAGCACCCCTTTGGCGGTCGGTGAAATTTTTTTTTTTAGACCTCCAGGGGCCCGATCCCTGGCCGCGGCGTCGCAGGCTGGCCTGGAGGAGCTCTCCTGCGGGGACAGGGTCCGGGTTGACCCGGTGACTCCCCTGCCTCGGGTGGGCCCGATCCTTTTTTCCGTTTTTTTTTTTTTTTCCCGGAGAGTGGTCTGGGTGTCCCCCCAGCACCCCTTTGGGGGTCGGTGAAAAATTTTTTTTCCGACTTCCAGGGGCCCGATCCACGGCCGCGGCGTCGCAGGCTGGCCTGGTGGCCTTCTCTCGCTCCGGCCGCGGATGGCGAGACGCTCGGCCACCAGGTCAACCCGGAGGAAAAACGGCTGAAAAAAAATCGCTAAGTCCCTGCTCGGCCACCA